>NC_138154.1:12559981-12654981 GCF_964199315.1 Orbicella franksi
AAAGGAGTGTAAACTAGTGACGTTTTAACGAATTGCTTTGAACTTGGATACTGTTAAATGAAGATCATAGACATAAGTATGTGCTAAAGAACTCAAAGTAATCCATCGACCATGAAATATTGCAATTGGGAGATACGTGCCAAAGAGAAGCGAAATTCCCGCTTTGTTTACACTGATACGTATGCGGCGATATGGCAAACCCCGCTGCGGATCACAATTTTCAAAGATACATTTTGTCTAACACAAGAACTCTCACTTATTAGTATCATAAAAAGATGCCCTCTGTGTACAAAGAAGCACTCGACTCAAAGCTTGTGGACCGTTAATAACTTCGTGATTGTGCGGATGGCTGATGCGCTTGCGGCTTGTAATGCAGTAAAGTTGCCGAGGATATATCCGAACCTTGTTAATAGACCTTAGATAAACGTGAGAATCCAAATTTCAGAACCAGGCTGAAAACAGATGACGAAATATTGTGTTTAGGCTTCAGGATGTGATATAGAAGTTGGCACACTCGTCTTCGAAATATCCAATCGAGTACTCAAGATGTTCGAAAAGTATACTGAGCTGTTCTAATCTGTAGCATTTATTTTGGTGAATCTACACTCTTTGGCGCCCTCCAACGTTTATGATGTGTATTTCCAGTCAAGGCTGGACAGAAATTACAAGGTAGAAAACTAGCAGGTATGACAATATGAAGAATAAACTTGCATAAATCAAGTGAAAACAAGAGAGAATCTATAGCGCTTCTTGCGTGAATACAACCAGTGACGTCACAAGGTCCTTAAACTCGGTTCCAGAGCCCGGACACAGTTTTGCTCCAAAAAGTCGATTTCAGTAGCTAAAAAAAACACTTTCCGTTAGGATTTGACAGAAATAAAGTTCACCACTATTTTAAGTACAATTGAAACTATAAACTGGGCCAATAAAAGAGAGTACGAAAATTTCGTTTCAGTGGCACTTTAATCTTTGCATGAAATTTTAGACCGGCAAAACACTTTCGCAGAACTTAACTGGTGAACTAAATGCAACTAACATAAAGCAGTTTGAAAATGAAATTCAGGTTAAAATGAAATTTCTTTGTCTCTTAACCCTAGTTATTTGTGGATCATGAATAATTAGGGTTAGAAGACAAAAGAAATTGAGAATTTTATTTCTTATTTTCTATTTTATTTTGATTTGCCACGTGCACAAACAAAAATAGAATTACAGTACAATGATTAATAAACTACAAAAATTAATATACACGATTACAATGAATATACAAAACTACAATTTATATATTAAAGGATAGAAAACGTTACAAAAACCACGGGACTTGTAAGCTTAGGTTTCCACTCAAGAAACACCAGATGACTAATTTAGATAAAGCAATTATTGACAAGCCTTATTTAATGACAGAGTTAATAGTTACCAATCCAGTACAATACAATACAATATATGTTTTATGTTTTTTCCTAGAAGATGCCAGAATCAAACTAGGTTAAAATCATTTAACCTGAATTTTATCTTGACCTACAACATATAAAAAACACATGTATACAGTCCTTTTAGGATACATGTAATATCAGTGACCAATCTTTATGACTTCAGCAATACATTAAAAATATTGTATTTGATGGGCTCCCCACATTTTGGAAACTGTCCATCTTTTCTGAAACTGTCGACCAGAGGCTAACGTTTAAAATCTTAGGACATCGTCAGCTAACCCTTTGAACTTGACAACTTATTTTTCCAGCTACAAGGAGCAAAACATAGTCTTACAGTTTGCTCAGGGATCCCTATTGGCATACGACATACTTCCCCTGCCAAAATTTTACTTGTCCGTTCAATAGGGAAACGGCATGTAATTGGAAAGTTTACTTTTTACTATTTTCACGTGACCAGTCTCCCAGTAAATCATGTCCATAGTTGCGGCTGTCGGTGGACACCAAAAATCCAGGTACAAATGAAAACCAAGGCCTCTAACTCTTTGACTGCCTTGAAGGCAGAAAGGAACACTTTCACTCTTCCTACTTGTATTTGGCTTGTATTTCCATTACTAAACGCCTTGTCCGGATCAAAACAATTAATATGATTGCGTCATGTGTTTTCAAGGATGCAGTATTACAGAGCATCAGCCGTTGAGAAAATTATGAAAATTGAGCCTCCAATGATTTCATTCATGATAAGACATCATCCCAGATGGCAGACCAAAATGATGATTTTATCGCAATGGAAAGCTGCAAATCTTTCTCTATTTTTTTCAAGTTTCAAATGGATGACAAGAGGTCAGAATGTAGGGAACTCACAACAAAACTTAAGAAATGGTAGAGTCAAACTTAACTCGTCCACTGGACGAGTTTTCGTATTGATTTAGTAGTCCCTACAATTTTTTAGTGGTCAAAGACAACCAGACAACTGCAATTATGGATTCTTGTTTGCATAATCTATATTTGTTATGATTCAGCTTTTACTCTTAATTTGCATGTTAAAAAAATAAACAATACTAAAATTTGTATGTTAACAGCTACTTGATATGCAAATCTAAACAACCAGTGCTCTCCTTTTCAGGCGGTAACCCGTAAAATTTACCGCCTGTAGCACCACTCATTACCACCTAAAATCCCTTGGAATTCTTAAAAATTCAACAGGTAAAAGAAAAAAATATATAGTTGTTTCACCAACATAATTGGCATTTTATCCTTGTAAAAGAATAAATAAACAGATTAAAAGATAAACTGCCCAGGCTATGGTTTGTAAGTTCTATCTGTGGCTTTTGAACTTCAAAGCAAGAGCCGCGAATTTTTGGCGGGCTTTCTGCCACAATTCCTTCTCATTTCTCTCCATCAGCAATGGTAAGAAGTCACGAATGGAAACAGTTACAGGTAAAGTAATTTTAGATGTTACAAGATGTGGGAAATCAGTTCCATGAACTTCCCACCTAACTATTGCCTTTAGAAAACTGGTGTTGCTAAATTGACCAACATTCACGTGTGGTGATTGAAAACTTCATCTTCGTCACGAAATGCTCCACAATTCAGGTCAAAAGTGTTTAAAATCTATTTTCAGACGACGTTTTGAGAGAATCCTTGACAATAAAACCCTTCCAGAACATGAATGAAAACAAATAATATTATGCAGCGATTTCGTTTGGTTTTGAGAGACGACCACAGATTTTGTAGTGACACTTCATAAAAGCACAGCGAGGATACCCCGGAAGTGGCTTTTGCCTATTTTTCTCTGACTCTAGGGCAAGGGAATTAAGACAAAAAATAAAACACTTAAAAATGAAAATGCTGTTTGATTTCATTTGACATCTAAAGCCATCTGATTGCTTTACCGGTTTAAAATGCCCTTTTACCTGTTGGAGAACCCTGCACAACTAGTAAGAACAATATATATATATCATAATTTACTGCTACTCACAGGCTGCCCTAGATAATCTCTCAGTTCTGGATTCATTTCTATAAACAGCTCATCTTCCAGATATGTCCACACCTCAGGTTGGCCTTCATGTACATGTTCTGCAAAAGTCTTCAAAGGAACGGCAAAACCCTGGGCTTTGTTTAAAGGACCCTGCAGTTCAGAGGAATTATAAAGGAGATTTAGCAGTAATACTTCTGTACAGTACCTACATGTAGTTAGTAGGGTTCATCATTGGAGACTTATCTTAAGCAGGGACTCTGCTCATTTAACAAACACCACATTTATTGTGACCAGTAGACATTGTCTTTACAGTCACAATCATTATGATCCTGACTAGGATTTGAACGCAGGCCTGCCACTCAATCTAGAGTTCAGTGGACATTAACCCAGGGCTGTGCTCTAGAAGTGCCTGGATACGACAGGCGACTAACTTAGGCCTTTGGGTGACTGGAAAAACTTACTTTTTCCTTTTGTCTCCTTGTAATTTTTCTTAGACCACAGCCTTGGAACCACTGCACTAGCTCATTGTAGCTTGTTTTTTTTTCGGGAGGGGGGGGGGGGGGGAGGGAAGGAGGGGGAGGGTTGCATTCATGAGTACATGTATAAACACCCTGACAGCATTGCATGTTCCACTTCTGGTTGCAATGGAGTGCAAAATGTCAGTTTACAATACTCGATGGTCATACATCCATTCAAGGCTAATTTAATATTTAACAAATAAAGAAGCCCAAGCTGTCTATCACACTGTGATAAAACATGATGGGCATTTGAGAACACAAGGAAAATGTAGAAAACACGAGCTGCAGGCGAGTGTTTTCCACATTTCTCGAGTGTTCTCAAATGTCTGGAGTGTTTTATCACAGCGTAATACACAGCTTAGGCTTCTTCATTTGTTTTATGATATAGAGGTAATGTGGTGAAAAACAATAAAATACGCTTTTTCTATGTTTTATACTCTGATAAAACATGGGTTTTTGACCAATCAGAGCATGTACAGGGTACTATCTATATTATAAATCAGTGTAATAAATCAGAGCACCATCTTACCTCTGTGGCTTTCATTGATACTCTCTTGTCTCCATAATTACTGACAAGGAATGATTTAGTCCAGTTCATAGCTTTCCAGTTTCTAACAATGTCTGTTATAACAACTGGTCTGCAAACAAAACAAAACAAAACAGAAACTCTCAACACATTAAAAGATAACACATACATGTAGCGACACAGTGACACTAGATCCACATTTAAAGAAGCTATGTCACGGTTTGCACATCTTGAAAAGTTTAGCCTAATTTTTTCAAGTTTGTCGCTTAAAATCTGTGTCAATCTTCTCCATCCTTAACCGTCCTTGTTCTGTTACTATTTATTATCATCTCTCTGGTGTTTTTCTATCTTAGTACTCAAAATGTCGGCACTGAGCTCCTAAAATTTATCTCCTATTTTGCATTTTGTGACCATAAATGGAAACCACCCTCTTCACATGGCAAAATACATGTACCCCCTTCTAGCCACATGACCATGATAATGATCAACAGGTGGTAAAACATCAAGAATTATTACCTGTAGTACCCATTGAAATAACAGCCTTCAAAAGTACAATAATACTTGCTGGACCGGGAAACAAACAATGGATGGCTGGGTCGTGCAGAGGTTCTCTTACCATCCTCCACCCTATCCCCACCCCCAGGAAAAAAACAAACAAAAAAACGAACTCATGCTTATATGTGGATTGAATGACAGAGTTCAATGTTCTCTTCCGTAGCAAACAACATTTGGTTGATCAGCTACTTTAACCTTACTGTTACAGTAGGTACCTTTTGGCATCATAGCAACGGATGAATTCCTCCAGGCTTAGGTCAGAGCGGCGATCAACGGTGAAGTTGTCTCCGAAGTTACACGGAAGTTCTACAGCGTTTTGATCTGTACTGCTGTAAAATCTGTGTGAAACTTGGATTGATCTCCATGTCCGAGAAAACAACTCAGTATTTTTCAAACAAAACAGTGAAACGCTGCCAACTGACAGTAGAATGGCAAAAACACAATATCCCCAAAGACTTTGGTTGTGAAGATTCTCGTCGATTGGCGAAACATCGCTCGAAGTAGAACTGCCAACTGTAGAGTCCGTGAAATTCTTACTTGTCAAGTAAGATTTCTTTTTCTCCCTTTGTCGAACCGTTGTACCTTTGGCCATTTCGTCTCGCCATAGATTTTTTAAACCGATCTTTTCCTAAATCTTGCTTTCTTAGTTCATATCATTTTAGTATTCCCAAATCTGCAGCCATTTTGTTTCTTAGTCGACAATCATTGGAATCTCGTCACGTGATCAAATTAAAGGTTCACAATTGGCTGATGTATTTGACAGTGTCATTTTCGCGCTTGTTTTCAAACATAGCTGACATTTCTGTGTTGTGAACGGTTATCAACGTGTATTTGGCTGTATAGGGGAGAATTTTAAGTTGTTCAAATTGTTCTAGATAGGTACTCGGTATCAAGATGCAGAGAAATACCCGTATGCAGCGAGAACTTAGCATTCTAAAGAAGGAACCACCGCCTGGAATCTCATGTTGGCCAGTTGACGACCAAATTGATAAGCTGCAAGCAGGTTTTGACTTGATTTCTTGTTACTCCTTGGTTTATAGTCTTAAGTTTATCATGGACTGGCTGAAAGCGTGCCATTTAAGAAAGTTGACATTCCCCGAAAAATCTTCTTAAGTCTGTAGAGCGCTGGAGAGCGCTAGCTTAAAGGAGGTCACTCCAAAAAGCTTACCTTGCCTATAGCTTGAGTAAACATTTCGCTTTTCCACTCACCGAAATTTCAGCCTTAAAAGTCCCCGCTATCCTGAGGAAATTTGTCTCGAAAGAAGCCCAAAACTGTACTTGGCAGCCAGACTGTGTTTATATATGCGACGTCATTCCGTCCGACTCCGAATTGGCGGGAAGGAGAAAAACCTCCACAATGCTCCTACACAATGTAAGCACAGTGTATTTTTTTCCAAGCGATTATCCACTTCTCTATTTTCACCGCTATCATTTTCGGAGTTTGGAGCATGTTTGGCTCAAAATAATACGGCTCAAGAGCAGCCATAACCCAGAGTGGTGGTTAAAAGGCTTGTCAGAAGCCATTTTTACAAATTTATATATCTGCAGAAATTCTTGTGCCCTCATTAGCTAATTTTCATTGTGAGTAAGTGGACAGACACATGAATTTATAATTGATGCGATGCATCGATGAGCAAGAGTGGACAATTTGACGATTTGTTGAGAATGAATAGACAATTAATTTTGTCATAGCATCACATAGTCAAAGTAGTCTATGGATCCACTTGGCTATCCACACCTACTTTGACAATCTTATGAAATTCACGATTGATAACAGGACAGACACATGAAAAACTGATATCAATTGGTTAATTGGACAAAATGTCTCGGACAGAATGACGTCACAAAAACGCAGCCTGGCTGATTAACCAAGTGATGGCGAGGTCAATACTGTAAGGTCGAGGTTTGAGATTTTTCTGTTAAGACCAAATGTTTGAGGTTGATGGGTTGTTTATTACTGTATATGGCATTTTGCTTTGTTTTTGCAAGCCATTAATTGACCTGTGGGAGAATAATGCCCTACAATTAGCCAATCAGAGCATGTGTTACAATGTATGTCGGCTACAGGAGCAAGCCATCTAATAATTATGTTGAACATCCATCAAGCATGTCCTACATGTATACTCCCTCAGCAGACATTTTTCTTCTTGAAATGAAGTGTCTGAAGACTTGCTCGAGATCTCCACTCGTAGATTGTCAAACATTTCATGGCTTAATCAGCCAGAACATGATCAAATGGTTTATGATGTGCTTAGAAAGTTGTAAAATACTTTGTGTATGCCAGAATCTCAGAATAAATCTCAGATGCCAAATGAACTCTTCATAAGGTAGAGAGAGAAAAACAATCCTTTACCACTGAAGCATGTTTGCTGCTTTGCAAGGGTTGTACTGTATGCCCGGTCTCTTCTGCATTGGCTCGAAAGGGTTTTTTGTGGGGAGAGTTTGTTAAGAGATGTGAGTGCAGGCATAAAATAATGTGGAAAGTGATGGCAGAGGTTTGCTACCCAGTGGATCCTTTTGACTTGGTGCCTGCACTCACCTTGAACAGATTTCTATGAGGAGTGCTTTGAACAACTTCTGCAGAGGAGAGAGCCATACTGAATGCTTAGAAAAATATCTGTATGCCTAACATCAGGTCAAGTTCTTTTAAGCTCTGAAGACTGGATAATGTGTATAAGTTTTGTGATTATTTTTCTTTTTTTTTCTTTAGAAATCTTAGGTTCAAAAGGAACACCCTATAGTGGAGGGACTTTTAAGCTGGAAATTCAACTTCCTGAGAGGTTGGTAGACACTTTGTATATATGTACACTACCTGTATTGTTGACGTCTATCACGGCATGACATTTTTTGTTGTGTCTTTAGTAACAAGACGTGTCCCAGTGTGTACAATGTAGGTAATAACGACTTTGTCATACATTGCACTATTTGATCCCTTGCTTTGTGTAAAGCTGTTACATGTATGATAGCTGACCAAAATACATTTAAGTTCTTTGATTCCTTAATTTTCCTTCATAGGCTTTGCAATAGCATTGAAGGATACAATTCCCTTTTTAAAAACAGCCTCAATCTGCAACTTATAGAGTTGATGAATATCCAAAACACTAAGGGTGCATTTCTTTAAAAAAAGATCCAAGATTGGATTCTTAAATCCGAAAACGGATTTTGCATTTCTTTACTAAACTGATCGATCCTAGATCACTTGGATCATGGTGCATCAAAGGAACCAAAGAATCCTTGCCCGGAGTGGATTCTTCCGTTCCTTTGATGCACCATGATCCAAGAGATATTGGAATAATCTGTTTAGAAAAGAAACGCAAAATCCATTTCGGATTTAAGAACGCAGTCTTGGATTTTCTTAAAGAAACGCACCCTAGGAAAATAGACACACCAAATAATATGTAGCAATGCAGCAAATAATATTGTAATGTTAGTGCTGCAAGTAGCGCTAGCATCTTGTTGTAAGCAGTGCTGCAAGTTATTATAAATTGCAAGTAATGTTTGTGATGTAAGTAAATTTAGTATTGTAAAATTGTAAATTATAAAGTGTGGTAAACGAACAAAAATGGACACGTAATAATCATCCTTTTGTTATTTGCAGATACCCATTTTACCCTCCTAAAGTGCGGTTTGTTACTAAAATCTATCATCCAAACATTGATGGAAATGGCCGCATCTGTCTTGACACTCTTCAAATGCCTCCAAAGGTACAGTAACTAATATTTTTGCATACATTGACGAAGAAGAACACATTTGGAATCCTGGGGCCTAATTTTTAGTGCACTAGCCAGGCTCCTGATCAAGCTGTCAAGGTTGATTCTGGCTGTGGTCACATGTTGTGTTCTTGAGCAAGACACTTTTACAAGCCATTTGTTGCATCTCCCGCTGCAGATGAATCTACATCAATTTGTATTAATGTAAGAGGCAAGCTGATGATAACCTGAGGTCTAACCTCTGATGGGATGTCGATTTTGATCCAGGAATGACCATGCAGTAATAATATTTCTAGTGTCATACTATTACAGCTGGATGAGTAGCCTGCAGAACAGGCGGATTAGCAGGGCAGAGAGTGAAACGCAAGATATGACAGTTTGTGCCAGTTTGGCTCATTTGCATTTTTTAACGTTACACCACATTGGAATACAGTACATACATGGACATGAGACCTAGAAATGGCACAGGGGTTTGGTATAAATTTACGATTTCAGCTCAAGGATAACTGGTTTTCACAGGCAGGCAATACTTTTTGAACTGAAATTCTTTATATTAAGAAAAACTTTGGACCGGTAGATGGTCAAACCAGGTGGGCAAAATCATCCTCACAGCTGGTCAATTTGTCTGGTGCCTGGGTGGCCCTTACAGAAACCACTGATGGTAGTTTTACTTCTTAAAACACAACCCAGCTTTCTTATGCAGAGCATCAGGCTGAAGCAGTTTCCGTCTTTTTCACTCTTGGTATCCACTGCACACAGCTTCAAGTTGTGCTGTGGAAACTGTTAGTCATGATAACATTCCCATGTTTAACACAATTTTTTGAAATGTTAATTACAGGGAGCTTGGAAACCAGCGTGGAACATTTCAACTGTGCTGACATCGATCCAACTTCTGATGGCAGAACCAAACCCAGAGGATCCACTCGATGCTGAAATTGTAATTATTTTTTAATTAGTATTAAGTAATTGCAGGTTCAAAAAAGTATATTCTCCTTCTGGGCAGGTAGGTACCTTTCATTCTCACTTGCCCAATGGGCAAGGGATCAGAGAAGTCGTCTGCCAACTAAATCATTAAAAGAGCAAACTAAGACAAACTAAGGGAAAGCTGGAACCCTGAATTATGTAATTTAATAAAATGTTGTTTAGCATTTCAAAAGCATACATGTCAGGCAATGTCAGTCTGATCAAGTTGTGTCTATTTTATACAAAGAGGGTCTACCATATGTTTGGCAGGATGTGGGAAGACAGAAATTTTGATGGTGGGATGCAGGAATAATACTTCAGCAGGAGCGGCATTTGCTCATTTCGATTCATGTAGGTGGGATGCCAGATAGCAGAAGTGGAATGAAAAACAGAACATCATAAGTTACAGATCTATATTACACAGAGTGACTTCTGCAACTCTAATTCTGGAATCAGAATGGTCATTCTGAGCGAGGCAGGATGACACGATTGAGCCCAAAATGGCCTGGGAATGCCGGACTGGAAAAGGCTATGTTGGTTCGTGTTCATGGTAGCACTCTGCACTTGTGTATCGTGTTTTGTGCTCTTCCCTGCTCTGCAGGCTACCTGGACAAATGCATGCCAGTAGACCTACAGAATGAAAGTTAATACATGTACTTGCATAATGCATGCCATTCTAAAATCTTTTTGCTCCTGCAGTCTAATGAATTCAAGTACAACAAGCCACAGTTTCTTGAAAAAGCAAAAGAATGGACTCAAAAGTATGCGACTAGTAACAAAGTTACAGCTGCTTCAGTAAAGGTACGGTTGGTCTTAAAATGTTTTAACACTGTTGAGCCATGTGAAATATTATCAATAATGTTTACCGGTATGTGTTTTGTTCCAGTTGCCAGGATTATGGTAGAATTGGAAATAATAGGGATGACACCATCTTTGCTTCGTTCTCTGTCTACTCTAGACATGTTTTACTTGGCCAAAAATTTCTCAAACTCTGCTATGGCCCCGTTCTCCCAGAGGCAGGGCTGGAAAAAAAAAATTGAATTCCACCTTGCCCCTCAGACAAGCAGCTCTCAAATCTTGCTTACCCTGGGCAAGTCTTAGTTCTTAGCTGACTCATTTCGTAATGTTTCAAGGTGACTTGCTTGGGCCCTTGCTCATTGTGCAAGTTAGAATGAAACATTACTAGTGCTTGTCCCAGATGACTGGATGGCACTTTTTGCAAGCCCTGAGAGGAGAGAAAGAATTAAGTCACAAACTCTGCTTCTGAACGCCCTGCTATTTTAACTCTTAGCTATTTTGGGATATATTTTTATAAGGACGAAGCACAATTCACTGTAACAATTGAGACTACAAGCCCTAGTTTTCTATGAGGGAATAGTCAATGAGGTGTAGCCAAGTTGGCTATCTCTCATATAGAAAATGAGGGTGACTAGTCTTATTTTAGTAGACACTCTAAAGGATTACACCACAAGACCTACAATTTTGCATATTTTTAGATTCAATAATTTTCAGTTTCAAGAGCAGTACATGTGCGATCGTTGTCTATCAGGGAATAGAAAACAATGAGAGAATCAACCAGATTCATGGATTTCCAGTAGAACACAGCTGAGTGGCTACTAGTCCATCATTCATGCAGTATTTGGTAACTGGAAATTTGTAAGATCGCATTTGGTAACCACACAGACAAAAGATGATAAACCTGAACATCAACTAGCCAAACTGGTTTTCTTGACAGGTTTCTTCAAGTGACACTCATGTTGAAGCTGAGGACAGCAGTGACTCTGATGATGACAGCAGTGATGAAGAGAATCCAGAAAACAACCCTCCTGTCCACCCCAGCCAGGGGGTCAAGAGAGCAGCCTCTGCACACCTCCCTAGAGAAACCAAAACACTGAAACAAAATAATGAATAGCCTTGTTCAGAAACATTCTGTGATAGGATCAGTGAACAAATTAAATTTAATTCGTTATGAACTCAGAAGGCTACCCTTAACCTGTATGCCTGAGTCATTTGAAAAATACAATGTAGTTTCATTTTGTCAAGCTTGCTAGTTGCATTTGTTGACATTTTCTTAAAAAAATACAAAATTCTTTGTAATAAATTGAGTAAAAACCACTGTATAAGAAATATGTAACAATTCATGAAATAAAATATTCAGTTCTTCAAGTTTTCTCTGATTTCGATTGTAAACCTCCTGAAAAATATGTGAAGGAAAGATTTACTACTCTTTGGCTTTGCACATGCTCAAATTTTCCAGGCATAGTCAATCAATAAACGGATAATCAATATCAGTTGAAGATTGGCGATAGCAATTAATGAAAATTGATAAAGATAAAAGTTGTGACTTATCGATTGTTATCAATTACCAATAGTAATCGATAGCGACTGATTCATCTGTTGGTATCGATTATTATCCAATGGTATCAGAAATTATGTTTGTTCTTTTACAAGTTATGCTGATAAAATGTTTGACAAAATTTGTCTATAATGGTTTTATTTGGTCAATTTATCATAGCCTGCTTGCCTTTTACAATCACTGACAGCTGGTAGAAACATTTTGGGCTTTACATCTTTCTTTGCTACAGTCATGGACTAAAGCAGTGGAGACACTCCCCCCCCCCCCCCCAAAAAAAAAATCCTGTGTTTTTCAATGTCCAATTTTCACATTTCGACCCCCTTTTCAATGTTGTAACCACGTGAGTGTCCATGGAGCATATTTCAACACTGAAAAGGGGGAGAGGGGGGCATAAGAAATTAAAACAAACGTAAGAACAGATCTCGGGGTAGGCCAAAATGAAAATACAATCTAGTAGCATGCTGAAGATGAACGTCTCGTGTTGTTCCAGGTATTATTTTACACAATGACAAAACCATCTGAATAATTGCGGTGGTTATTGTCGATTTTCTTTTAATCGATAACGATAATTATTGACATTCCTGAAGACAGGAATTATCGATTGTAAATGGGTTTTTGCCAATAATGAGCAATTGATAAAGAAATTTTTCTGTGAGTTATCGATTGTTATTGATTACTAATGTCAATCGACAGCGATGAGCTATTGATATCGACTGAATAGATTGATTTCCAATATCGATTTTTATCGATTGACTACGCCTGGAAGTTTTCACTATCATGTTAATGTTTGATGCTTTAAAAATCTCACTATTATGCTGGAAAGGCTAATATTTATCCAAAGCACTTGTTTTATTGAAGCATGAGGCATGCCTCGATGAAGGAAAGTCTCTAGTACTAATAATGAAAAAAAAAACGCGCTCTGATCGAGCAGACCGCTTGAATTAGCCTGTTGGCATGTGCTGTGTACTGTGTAGTCAAGGGACTGGTGCCCAGATTTTTCTCGGCCTGCTCAAAGCCCCAAATGTCTACCTTGTCCGTCTCCAGACATATCGCATAAAAGTGTTATACAGAGATGGATAACGGATTAGAAATGCCATCTTTGAATGATGTTTAACCCATTGACACCTGTGCCGGCCGTCATCCCCCGTGACCCCCGTGACGAGTGTTGGCCCTTTGTTCCACTTCTGACGTCATCACCTTTGAATAAAATTAACCTCACCTATACTCGAGTTCTGTAGGAGGAAAAGAACTTTCGAGTGATACCCAGACCAAAGAAAACTAAATCGAGCGTGAACTATGCACAAAAATGCTCAGAAATTGGAGTGCAAAACTCGGAGCAAAATTTCCCTCAACTACACTTGGCTACTCCGTGCTAATAATTTCCCGTCTTGGTGATTCTTTCTCGGGAATTCTTGAACTGGAAGCAAGCCCAATAGAAGGTCAACAACTGCAGCAAAAAGATAAGAAAAGTAGTAAAAGGAAAGGAGAAAAAAATTAAAAAACCGAAAAGCCTATTTCTTATATCAAAATATTGATTTGCGCGCATGCCCGAGCAAAGGTGTCATAAAACGCGATGCCAGTGGAGAGAAATAAATGCTGTCACGATGCAAATGCCTTTTTGGATCGATCGTTTGGAGCTAATTTAGCTGATATCCATGCTGAAAATGTCCAAAAATGCGTTGTCGCCAAATATATCCAGGTGTCAATGCAATGGGTTAATCAAAATGATTGATCATTTGGCCGGAACTGTAGTTCAACTCCAGCGCAAACCCTTGGTGAGCCTGCTTAGGTACGTGAGTGACGTGAAAACATACATCTCCCAGAAATCTGCGACAATGACAAGCGACACAACTTGATAATTAAAATACTTTATTTCGTTCTTCTATCTTGTAGACGTTTCCATCATTGAAAATACACGTCTAACGAATACAAAGGTTTGGCTACACTAACACAAAAATTCTGAGAACTGACTGATAACTTACTTCACGCATGTTTCTTCACGACATAAATATAGGCATCTATAAATTGAAGAAATCAGGCTTGTGTAAAAAAACCAAAAAATCTCCCAAAACGGACGGTGGCTGGAACGTTTTGATGGCGACGCACAAAATTCTAGAGCAAATTCTGTCCCCGCAAGCTGAAAAAAAGGGTCTCAATATGCGACAGTGTGCAGATCTTCCATGAAATCAGTTCTGCTCAGCCATTCACAATAGCAAAATAAAAGCAAAGCAAAATACAGTTAGCAACAACTTGCGAAAAAAATTAGTCTGCCTTCTGTACAGCATTCGCATTTGAACTCCTGTACAAAACTGTAAATTTTATTTTGTATAGGTAATCATACGGTTTTTCTCGTTCAATTTCAGCTTTTTAAAAAACTCACAAGTGTAAATTAATTGCAAATTGAACGAGAAAAACCGTATGATTACTTGATTATTAATGATATAAATATGAAAAAATTCGCGTGGAAGAAGTGTCGGAAGATCTTTCTTGAAGCCATTTTTACTCATTCGAGTAATTCCGCACACAAGTTTCGTTATCATTTTACGTGATATCATTGGCTTAGAAAATTTCCCACTATCTTTCAGCCAATCATAATCCAGAATTACGATGTGTAATTTGCACTGGTGCTACACTTTTTGCACTGGTGTTACACGTGAACTGCACTGCTCTCAGCCAATCAGAATCGAGTAATTTTTTCATGTATATTATTAGCAACTAAACCAAACATTTCTCCATGCTTGGCTCCAGTTTAACTTTTTTGCTCAACACTCTCGGATACAAGTTACAACAACAATGTCGACCTTGTTACAGAATGAATTTTCGCCACATTAAATTTTTGGCCATGTTTAAAAACGAGTAAAGGTCGTTGATTCTTAATAAACTGCTTTTATTCGGCGTTACATCGTAAGGCGAGAACTGTTCTTCTCTAGTTCAAAATCAACTTTGATCTTTACGTGAAAGTTGCAATTTTGAAAAAATAAGTCAAACTTCGTTTTGAAAAGTTATGATAACGCGAAAACTTGGTGTCGAGAATTACAACCCTTCAAAAATTGCGAAATTGGGCTATGGCGAGAATTTTCTGCAATAGGGTAATAATGTTAGTACATTATTTTTTTTTAAACGGTCTTTTGAATTAATCGCTTCAATGATTTGTGAACAACAGCATTTACTGAACACCCACAAACACAAAACAAGAACCTTGATGTCTCTCTCTTAAGTATTTACAAATCACACTTTAAATCCCCTAGGCTTTGTTTGCCCTTTTAAGTTATTAATATAAATAGCATAATGTCCTTAAATAAAACGTCTATTTTTTTCTCTTAATTCAACGATATTTGTTGATTCAAGTAAAATATACACAACTAAGGCACGCGTGCTGAAAAACTTTTGAATGTACAATTTGTAACAAAATGGTTTCCTACAGTGTACCTTATCACATAAAATTTTCGCGACACGTTAACTTCGCGACTAAAAAAATCGCGAAATTAAAGTGACGCGAATAACAAGTGTCGCGAACAGAACATGAAGCGAAAATTAAGTGACTCACATTATGTTACTGTTGACAAATAGTTCCGCCGTTGCATGTTTGTTAGTTTTGACGTTACTGTATACCTTTATATTGATAAAGCCAGTTTACAAAATCCAAGGACATGTTAAAGTAACATTGCCAAGGAAATAAATTGTGTGCTACTTAAAAACGCGAAGTTTAAGTGATTTAAAGTACATTTTCGCAAAATCGCGGAATTTAAGTGTCGCGAAATATGCGCACCTCATGCAAAATCGCGAAATAAACGTGTCGCGAAAATTTCATTTAATAAGGTAGGTATTTCTGTTTTCTTTTTCTCCCAGCAAGGCAAATTCTTCTCTCGGTGTGTTCCTCTGTCTATGTAGCACCAAACCAGCGAGCTGCGTGTGGAAAATTTCGCTAAATTTTGGCAAGAAAACTCTTGGATGTTGCTTCTACGCGAACGGAAATTAAGGAATCATCATTGTGGCTTCGTGGCCGGAAGTTCTTGTTTCGTCCAAGCGGTTCCTTCCGCCTGTGAAATAGAACCATATCGCAGTATCAGTAGATATAACGTAAAGCTCCGCAAGAAATCATCCCCTCCTGACTTGCCAGCGAAAATTACGTCGTTTGTTTTAAAGTTGTTAAATCCCGAAAGTACCAACTCTCTGGGCCAAAGGAGCAAATTACTTCAATTCGGAAATATAGGGTGCCAATCGCGGGACGATTTTTCATACTAACTGACTTGCTCAATCATACGGGAACAGTACAATTAGAGAGAATGATGTCTTGGCTAAAGTAATTGTAAGCGGAGGGAAGTTTTAATTTACAAAGAATAATGTTCTTACTGAAAAACGACAGAAGCATTAGTAAAATATATGCAAACCTGGCGACGCCATCCAACGACTATTTGCAGCATTTCTTTTTAGGTTGTGGCTCATGCACAAGATTCAATACACTCTGCATTAATTCGTCTTCTCGAACTTGTAGCATTCTGTTATAACGGAATTACAAGGGTTGGTTTAGTGAATAAATAGATAATACCACTTATTTTTTTCGTATGCCTAGCTTGTTTGGCCAAGATGGATAGAGATTGAACTCGATCTTTTTGTTTCGTGTTTAATTAATAAACCTAGACTTCGTCTCGGTCCATAATCACGCAAAAAGGCCAATTCCCAGCCATCTTGACCTCACACTTCGTCAACAGGTAAATATCCTGCGGCTCGCATGGTTGGCAATTAAGGGTCTTGTTTGCAAGGAAAAAGAGGCCAATTCCCAGCCATCTTGACCTCACACTTGGTCAACAGGTAAATATCCTGCGGCTCGCATGGTTGGCAATTAAGGGTCTTGTTTGCAGGAAAAAGAGCCAATTTGCAGCCATCTTGGCCTCACTCTTGGTCAACACGCGAATATTTTGCAGCTCGCATAATTAGTATTTAGGGTTCTTGTTTCCAAGGGGCGCGGGTACGAGTCAGGTACCGTTGGTAAGGGGCTGGTGTGGTGTGCCACTATGATCACCAGCTTCCCAGATCCTTTTTTAACACAACAAAATAGGCAAAATGAAACCGTAGAATCAGGAAGGAAAAAACGAGGACTCCGTCTACTTCATGATATTTTCAGGAAGTAAGAACTGATCAAGCCAGGGTTTCCTTAAAAGTGAACTGAATAAACTTTTCGCAATGTACATCATCACATTGCGAAAGAACGAGAGTTAATTAATTTGGTCCGCCAATCCCTCCGCAGGTACCACACTTCATTATGTAATAAGAAGATTGAAGTCACTACGTTTCATCTACATTAAGTGGACCTACAATCATGAACCAGGCACTGTGTAAAAGCTTTATCATATATGGTTCAGTGGTAAGATAAACAGAACGTCTACTCACTTGGAGAATTCTGCCATGGATTCTTGAATATTGTAGCCTGTTTTAGCACTTGTTTCGGTGTACAAGGCTTTGTATTCCTGTTAACGCCGGACACATGGGTTAGTCAGTCAATCGATCGATTGGTTAGTGAGTCAGTCAAACAGTCAGACGTCAGTCAGTCAGTCAGTCAGTCAGTCAGTCGGACAGACAGACAGACAGACAGTTTGAAAGGTATTCGGACAGACGTTAAGTGGTTCAGTCAGTCAGGCAGTCAGTCAGTCAGTCAGTCAGTCAGTCAGTCAGTCAGTCAGTCAGTCAGTCGGTTAGTCAGTTACTCCGTCCGTCCGACAGTCAGTGTAGCTCAGAAAGATGTTAAGACCAGAGACTGCACTAGAGTGATCTAAGGGTAAAATGTTCTTTACCAAGACTACCATTGAAGTTTCTAAGGCTACTTTTAAAGTTTTCAAGGGGATCTACTCGTACTTTCCGCGGTATATCTGAAAGGTAAACACACTACTCCAGCAGTAAGACTGCACACTACAGCAAGCTATGCGTGCACCTCGGCTAGCTTCTTTCCATCCTGACTCTTGACTGCTCGTTCACTGTCGTCTTCAACAAGATCAGTCTTGTTACCAACAATCATTACTGCTGTCCCGTCATCTGTTCCCTCCTAAAAATTACGACAAATAAGAATGCATACATTTACGACTAAATCTTAGTAAATAAGTGAATGACCGTTGAAATTATCTTAAAAGAATCACAATCTTTTCAGTGTAACTATCTATTGTTGGGGACGACGAATGAATGGCTCATAACCCACGATGGCTAAGCCAGTGTAAACTCTCGAATTGCATTAGCCAATAATCCAGTTTTTAATAAGATCCATTATACCAGCTCTACAAATATGGTGAGCAAGAGAGAACCACTCGACCACTCTCCGGCACAACATCAAATTACTTTTCTTGTAGGCACGTACGTGTTTGAAAACTAATTAAATATAAATACGCAAAAATAATCTGACTCCTTTCCCCACAAACTGACACACCCAAATCCACACCCACTCATCGGTAACGACAATGTTCAACTTACAATTCCATTACGTTACTATTTCGTTACCTCGACGCTTATCATCCAGTTTTTGATGTTCAAAAATGACGTTTCCATGGTGACGTCATAAAAGACTATGACTCCATCTGCTTTTCTGAAGTACTGCTTAGTGATGCTGCGGAATCTGTCACATGTAGATAAACAATGGCTGCTTAAACCACGTACGTTCATATGAGACAGGTTTCATTCGTTTAATAACTGATGCGCACGGTTGTTTATATGGCTTGAGGCAAACGCAATAGGCTATAGAGAACTTCAAGTCGGGATAAACAGGAAATGAGAGATTTAAACAATCCCTCTTCAGAAACCACGATCGTTCACGACCTCTCACTCCCTCTTATCGATATCAAACTTGCTCACATTTGGGGTTTCGCGGGGACGTCGCGATGAAATCTCGCCGAAAAACGTTTGGAAGAACAAAAATCCGGGTACTTTGGTCTGAAACTCTCACAGTGTTTTCACAAGTACCCCGAAGCCTAATAAACCTTATTTCGTTTCACTGCAGGGTCCACGAATATTCACTGTTACATGATATCAACTTTCGCACATCCACGCACTCTCAGCTGGTTTGACCATGTCCTAAAGACAGCTAAGAAATAAACGGAGAATAAAACGGAGCTCACAGCTAAGAATAAAACGGAGCTTACCTTTCCTGGCCAGCGGTGTCCCAAAGTTGCAACGCAATACATCTGCTATCTATACACATCGTTTTTATCTGAAAGTCGACCCCTGGGAAAAAGACATGGAAGACACACGATATCAGACAGAAAAAATATCAGCTGAACAATTATTATCGATTACATGTCATAACCTAAAAGAAACGGAAAAGATGACGTCACGGCAGCCATATTGGTGTCCAAAAATAATAAAACGCCGCTATGTTGGTGTCCCAGGCCAATCCTGTGGCAGTTGAACTGTTTTCTTAAGAACACACTTTCATTTGTTCCAATAAATTTGCATAGGTACTGACCACATGAGTGAAAACGCTCCGTGGCTACACCTTGGTTTTGCCTTTAGTCCTGAGGCAAGTTCCTTATTCTAAAATCCTTGAACAAAAAAGTTTCCATATTTAAGTCACTGTTTTAGACAAAACGTATTACCTATTGTTGCGGTGAATGAAGGTTTCCAAGCGTCATGGCAAAACCGATGGATAAAACTCGACTTTCCAACACCGGAATCGCCAACAAACACTACTTTAAATACTCTCTCTGGCGTGGCGGGTTCACTAATGGTGGACGCACACGCTTCACTCATGTCTTGCTGTTGATGAACGAGAAAGCAGACAGCATAAATAAGGCATTCGTAAGCAAAATAACTTTGGAAAAAATAATTTCCAGGCGAACACAGTCCCTGTTACTCCGCAGAAGAAGCACAACTGATGGCAAAGGATCGAGACTCGAAGAGAGGTGGTCCGCTTGGCAAAACGTAATTAAATTTGTTGCGTTTCATAACGAAGTTATCAAGGGAGAGATTCTATTCAATTAAGAATCAAAAGCAAAGACGACTTGTTAACAGAAGTTTTAGCTAAACACTAGCTTACTAAAATCGTACAAATTATCTCTACCCTTTTGGGTTTTGCGACGCACAAAACTACAGAAAACCAATAACAAAGATAAAAAAAAAAAGATAAATTGTTAGACATTCGGGAAGATTTAGGTCCGTCCACACTACGCCGGAGAAATTTGAAAACATAGCCTTACATTTCTACGGTTTGACCGACCATCCGCACTAATCCGTCACGAAAACAGAACTTTTCGAAAACGCTCTTCAAACCGGAGGAATTTAAAAACGCCGGCTTTTCGTTTTTACGTGGATGGAGCTTTTCGAAAACGATGACATCACGATAATCACGTGACTTCCCTGCCTGAGTTTTCCTCAAACATGAATCCAAAGTGACCGGTGGTTGTCGAGTTTCCAGATTTCTCCTGCGTAATGTAGACGCAAAACATTTGATGCGTTTTTTAAAGTGAAAACTCCGTTTTCAAATTTCTCCGACGCAGTGTGGACGGCGTCTCAGACGGATTACGAAGGGCAAAGTTACAAGCAATATGGCTGTATATTTTAAAAAGATAATGGTGTTTTAAAATTGCAATCAACTTACTGATACTGTGCGACACATTTCGTTGTCCTTGCCAACAGGCGCCGCGCGAGGTGAGTTTGGTCGGTCGTCTGTTTCACTCCCAGTCTCTCCACTTAACCCTTCAGAATAAGACATGTCCGACTCGTTTTCTCCTGCTTTTAATCTACTCCGTGCTGAAACAAAAAGTATGTTTAAGTTGTTAGAATGGTCATAGTTACACGAGGTAAGGGACCTTATAGAGAACTTAGGCAATGACGACGGCGACCCCAAGAACGACGCCTAGAAAAAAGAGATTTTTTTTATTTTACCGTCGAATTCCGCGATTGTCTAAATTTGTTCAGTGCGCCTATTGGTCTCAGAGCTTGCTCAAGCTAAAAATGTAACGCCAGCGTTCAATTTTAAATTAGCATACGAAAAATTAGCCGCTGCCATTCGCGTTCTCCAAAATACGCAAAACTTAGTTTTGTGCTGAGAACGGCAAAGAAATGTACAAAGATTTATAACGCACGTGCACAACCATTGTTCTGCTCATTAAGGTGGCTCAAAACAGTTTCCAGCACTTACATTTTGATGGGTCGTTATAACCACTCTTTATCACTTGATGCTACAATCATGGTATCGAAGCACTGCCCAATCATTGATGAGCACATTGTTATCATTTTCGTGACGCAATAGGTTACCATAGCAACAGTATGACCTAAAAACACCCTTAGTTACAGCTTTAGGGGCTTATAATTCAAAAACGGCACGGTGAAATTTCTTTTACTTTATCACCTTTTGATAAGCATGATAAGACGCAAGTTTTGGCAAACTTTAAAAAAATTCTGTAGGTAGGGTTCAGAGCCACCTTAAATTCTCAAATTATAAGCCCCTAAAGTTGTAATTAAGGGTGTTTTTAGGAGGTCATACTGTTGCTATGGTAACCTATTGCGTCACGAAAATATAACAGTGTGTTCACCAATGATTGGGCAGATTTTTGATACCATGATTGTAGCATCAAGTGATAGAGTGGTTATAACGACCAATCAAAATCTACGTGCTGGAAACTGTTTTGAGCCATTAAACCTTCTGTTTGGTGACGTTCTGGTTTTCGTTGCCGTCGCGTTTTGCTTAAGCTCTCTAGTGTCACCATGATGGCGACGCGCACGTTTAGAAACTGAATTTAGGTTTTTCTCAAGAATTAAAATTGACAGAACCAATTTCCATGCAGCTGAATATACAAACGATTGGTTAAAATTCTAACACTGGTTGACGTTTTTCACGCGACGCAGATTTGGTTAGGACGCTGTTTTGCAAAAGCTCGTTGGCCACGGGAATGAGCCAAAATGGATAGCACAAGTACAAAGCTATTACACTGTTCGTTAACTTTTTTGCTTGGCGCCTTTCCCGTTGCGTGAATATTTGTTCTACGCAGTTTTATTACGAGTTGCTTCGAGGTTTGAGTTTATTGATAACCCTCCATAAGAGCATTTAAGTGAATGCTTTGAGCTGTAAATAGCAGTACTTTCATCTGGTACTGTTTGTTATTTTAAACAAGGTGGTTCTAACTTTTTTTAAGTCTGTGGATGAAACCCTGGTGTGTGACCACGGAAATGAAAGCTTCTGAGCAGTACGTTCATGTGGTACTGTTTATTAAGTTCTGTTAAGTGGTTCTAACTTTTAAATCTAAGGATGACACCCCAGTGAGTGACCATTCAAATGAAAGTTATTGAGCAGTCCTTTTGTTTGGTACTGTTTTGTTTGCAAGGTGGTTCCAACTTTTAAATCTGGGGATGAAACCCTAGTAAGCTATTGAGCAGTACTTTCATGTACGCTGTACAAGGTGGTTCTAACTTTTAAATCTGTGGATGAAACCCTGGTGTGTGACCATTTAAATGAAAGCTATGGAGTAGTACTTTCTCGTGGTTCTGTGCAATAACAGTACTTGTGCAGTCGAGCAATTACACGGGCTTCAACCCGCAACCACCAGATTTCATGCCTTCTCAAGGCAACCAACCTGCGCCAGATGTTAATTCAGCTTTTCTTTTCCTAAACACATCTTCTTCAAGTTCTTCGTCGCTTGTCCCGATCTGGTCTTCTTCCTCTTCTTCCTCCTCCTCTTCCTTTGCAATTTCTAAAACAATAATAAGTCCACTGTTAAATCAAATGCTGTAGAATTCCAATAACTCGTCAAATCAAGAATAATCAGTAGCAAATCAACCTAGAACAAGATAAGATTGATAAATTACATTCATACCTTTAGGTTGTACACAAGACAGTATTTTTTTGGCCCACGCAGGTTGTTCGAGTTCCTTTAATTTCTCGTCCGAGATGATTTCCAGTGTTGGATCGCCGTCAAACTCAGCTTCTTCTTGAATGGAATCATGCAGGGTCACAGAGCTAAGGGAGAGAGCAAAATAATATGCGAATTTCAAAAGCAAAATGAGATATGGATTCCCACATCTTTTTTCAGAGGGGGATAGAGTTATTACAATTATCATGTTCACCATAAGCAAACACAATTCAATTTTTTAGTCATGGTTTAGCTTGCATAGAGCTTACTGTTTCGTGTAGTTATAAACGAGCTCTCAGTTGTAGATGCGTATTTTTACACGAAGCTACGCGCGTTTTGCATACAGTTAATATGCTTTCAAATATTTAGGTACAATAGGCGTCTTTTGATTTAATGTTTGTTAAATTCATTTCTACGGTTATAGAGCGGTTTTCAATGAGTATCGTAAAACTAAATCAAATTACTGAATCACTCTGGCACTCAGATTATACAGACAATCCAGTGAACCAATCAAAACTCGAAGCTAGTGCACGTGGTCGATGTAAAGCGCGGGAAAACGTGTGCGAGCGAATCAAGATTGGTTTGGTCTTAGTTCTGATTACATAACAAAGTGGCGCGAAGTTTTAAGCCAAAAGCGCAGTGTGGTAATGCAAAACAAAAGTAAATACGAATTACTTACGATACTGAAGAGAAAACTGCTCTACAACTTGGTGTTGTTAAGCTGATTAACAATTTAATTCACATTACTAATTGTCACACAGCTCCTTTAATGTTAGTTCTAAGAAATTTGTAGTACATCAAGACAATAAACTTCCTTCTTATTTCACAGTGTTGATTACGTAAGGAGAAGTTGAATATTTATCGCTTTATTACTTACCCTTGACTATTGTTTGACAAATACGAATACATGACGGAACCTTGTTTCTTCATGTCACGCCGTTTAGAGCTCCGCCTTCTTGATCGTGTACCGTCGCTTGAAAAACAGGTTTAAAGCTCGTTTAACAGGCAGAAATGGGTGACACAGTTTATTTTTATTATTTAGCTCTTCTAGAAAGTTTTACAGTAGAATATTACGTTAAAATGGTTGCCATGCAATACGCCATTTCCGACGAGTTGCGTTTTGACTCTGTGTCAAATCGAGTCTTCTTGCAAAACCGTGATACGAAAATGTGTTCCGCCGACAAGTTCATTTTATATAAATCAAATTCATTTCCATATGAAAGGTTTTGCACAGGACTCGTTTTAAAGCAGAGCCACGAGGTAACTCGGAAATGACCTATTACAGTTACATTTCACGATTACCAATGCACTTTGTATTTCAAAACCTGAGGTAATGTAACGCTGTTACGTTTTCTTTCGAAAACCAAGCCAGGCATTAAAGACAATGCAATTTAGCGTGTAACAAGGCTTTATAGAACTATATTGGCGGCTTTACACCCGCAGATCTTTGTTGAGGTTTGTCTTAAAGACCTGTACCAGTGTTTCGATAGTGACAACAACTTGGACAAATCTTCAACGTCAAGTTTTACCAAGAAAAGGTTGAAGGACACTCATCAACCTCTCCTTGTTCTCAGTTTTATTTGATATTATTTAACAGAAACATTTCATTATCAAAAGCTCAAGTTTGGATTTAGTGTTCTTGAAATCTTGTCTCTCCATTTCGTTACTTCAAGTTCTTTAAATCTCCATTGAACTATATTGATTTTATAATTATTGATGTAAGTGTGTAACTGGAGCGTCTCTTCCGCGGACATGGTAACAGAGAAGCTCTGGGACATAAACGACACTGGTATATAATCCCCTCCCTCTCCCCCGCCGGAAGCAGTGAGCAGTTTCAATTGTTAGTTCAGTGAATGTTATATTGATTGACCAAACCCTTCCCCTCTTGTTTCCAGTTTAAGTAAATACGATCTATACCATATCCCTGGGACCTCTTATAAAAATAAACATTTTAACTGACCTCTTCCCCAGTGGGGCTTTCCAAGGATAATGGAAACAAATGATGTAAATGAACATTGCATGGTTAAAAATTCCAACTGGCAGGAGGCAGCCCAGTTGGCTGTTTACAAGTTTGGCTGAGGAGTTGAACCCGGGACTGCCGAGAACCACACCAGCTAGTCGTCAGAGCGGGACTGGAACCCGTAACCACTGGATTTCAAGTCCGGCGCCCTAACCACTCGACCCCTCTGCCTCTTCTCGTTCCCTAAACTATCCCTCCCCGCCTCATCATTTCCACAAAGAAGAGTCATTCAAATGCAATACATGTACAAACCTTCTGTTGTTAGGTCCGTCCACTTCCTCTCCACTAAAAGACTCCACTGACCCTTGGTTGCCCCAGGTCTCCTCGGCGGGAGGGGCACGTCTCTTTTTCACATACTTAGACATTTGCGAGCCCTGGCGCGACACTTTGGTTTTCTTCTATAAGCACGTGAATATGCAAAAGAACACGGTGAGTTACTGCGCCATCAAACCTTTTTACCACCAACCTGCTCATGTAGGAAAAAAACAGGTTCTAGATCATGTAGAAACACGTAAGGAGAGGAAGAACATGAACGTAAGATTTTAGAAGAGAAGGGAAGATTCAAAATGTACGAAAAAAGAGTACATCGTCAGTTATGAAAGTCACATTACTATTTTAGCGGATTTAAAAGTGAGAGAATGTAATAAAAATGAAATGTTGAATATGTGGACGTTGAGTTTGACTACAGGATTTGAAACTGGTGATAAGGTTACTCAGGTGTAAAATATAATGCCCGTATATTCCTCCCCAAATATATGTTGCCATATTTTTAAGCCGCAGTAAGTTACTTTATGGAGCGAGCTAGTTTAAAACATTTCACGCAAATTTCAGTTTTAACTTTGAATTCCTACTACATTAAAATCCGCTAAAATTAACAATTAACAGCATCAGGCTGAGATTTCGGTTTCAACGCCAGGTATTTTAAATGTTCAGTTTTGCTTTAATTACGTAATACTTTTACATCAAGATAAACGTACTTTAGAAAGGCAAATTTTCACAGGCGTATCAATCTCGTACCGAGAGCCCACTTTTCCTTTGGTCAGCACCAAGAACTCGGACTTTGGCCAGCGACGATTTTTTTGAGCATGGGCAGAGTATTCATTTTCGATTGTCAGCCAAACAGCATTAAGCTGAAACGGCCGGAAGTCCGTGAATCGCGGGATTGTCAAATCGGTAATGGAAAGCGGGCTTTGAGAGCGAGATTGTATTCGCGTAACATACACAACATGCACAGACACAGTAAAGTGCTGCTAAGTGGCACCTTTTGAAAGGAAATTAGCGTTCTCGTCCCCAGTGCTACTCGTTTTAAAATGTGACCAAAAAAAACGGAGGCTCTGGGGACAAGAATAGTACATCTTACTGCGTCTGCGCGTGTCACTCATGCTTACGTACGGTCATGCACTTGTGAATACCAGCCTTAAAGAACCATTCATGTTTGTTTAGGTTTTATTGTTGTTTGTTTGTTTGTTTGTTTTAATAGAAGGTCACGGTGAATAGATATGTGAAAGCACGGAGCCAACGTAGATTCGAGTTACTTTTAGAAAAGGTTTAAAAGCGATTAAAGCGGCTCATTTCTTACCTCAGCTTCTTCAATCTCATCACTGAGACTGTGTCCTCTCTCTTTTTTCTGTTTAATAAGCAGTATTTATTAGATACAATTTCTCTTTAAGTTGCGCCTCGTTTAATAATCTGCAGTCATCTTAGAAATTGAGTCAAAACAACGTGAAGCAAAAGATTTAAGTTAACGGCTGGGTTACTTAAAATTGAATTTACTTACTCGCTTTAAACACATTGAAATCGGCTATAGCGTCAAAACTGGCAATGCTCACAGAGTGCCCAAGCTCATGATACCGCAAATAATGCCAGGAAAGTTTGGGACGATTGTTACAATGTAGACAATTAACAATGCTAATAATTCTTTCAAGTGTCACTTGAAAGAATGATTAGTATTGTAAATTCAGACTAAATATTGCCGTTGAAACAAACCAACCGTTCAAGGAAAGTACGTACAAAAATGTTTGTGGTGGAATTAGAACTCCAGTAGATCACTCGATCGGTAGCTCGGTCGTTTGCTCGTTAGGTGTGGTAGGTGGTTCGGCCATGCATGCAGTCGGTTGGTGGCTCGGTTGTTCCGTCGTGTGGTCGGTCGGTGCCTCGGCTGTTCGGTCGTGTGTTGGGTTAGTGACTCGGTCGTTCGCTCGAGCAAGCGATTCTTGGCTCGGTCGTTCGGCCGTACGGTCGGTTGGTGTATCGGTGGTTCGGTCGTGAAGTCGGTTGGCGGCTCAGACGTTCGGTCTTGTTGTCAGTGTTGGCCCGGTCGTTCGGTCGTGCGGTCGGTCGGTACCTCGGCAGTTCGGTAGTGCAGTCGGTTGTTGGTCCGGTTGTTCGGCCGTATCGTCGGATGGTGGTTCGGTCTTGTTCGGGGTTGGTGGCCAGGTCGATCGTTCGTACAGTCGTATACGGAACGTGTTATTACTCACGGTACCGTGAGCTTGGGTATAGTAAACATGCCAACCTTAATCATACGACATACGAGATCAAGACAGATACTCCTTATTGAGGAATGTTGATACGAACTTAACGCTAAACCCCATTACTGTGTGAACAGAACTCTTTGAAGGATAAATTGTTAATATTTAGTTTCATATAATAGTCAAATAAGGTTTATTTGCCATAAATTTAAATCACATTCAGTAATACATCAAGTAGATTATGCAGCATTAAACCTTTTTAATGTGCTAAAACTAAGGCGCACTAGTTTCCGTAAGAGCGCTATGATCGCTGCAAAAGAAGTTCAGCTATCGTTGCGACCATATGGAAGCCAGTAGTCGTAAGGATCGCTGGACGTTTTCTGCAGCGACCGCTATGATTGCAGCGATTAAATGAAACCAGTCTTTACAGCTTCAAAAGTTAACTTTACGTTGAATTATGCTCAGTTAAAAAGCGCGTTTTTGCCTCATTTCTGTTAATGGTTAAGCAAGGTTTAGAAATTAACGTTCGGATATTCGTAAGAAGCTATACTGTTTAAGAAAAATCTAAAAAATCGATTCCTATGTTAAAATAAGTTCCTGGTGTTATTTTTCAGGAGAAGACGTAAACTAAAGAAATTTAAAGTTAAATTCAACGATTCTGTCTTCATCTAAACGTCACATGACTTAAGAGTCTAATAGAAGCCTTAAGATAAATCAGTGTTACAGCTACAGTAAGATAGAGAAAAAGAAGAACGCAAAAAGAAAATAAACAAATAAACAAAACAGAAAATAAACAAATACGTACAGCCATTAACATCTGTGGCAAATCCCAAGGAAGATCCAGCACATGCACAGTAAGCATTGGCAAAAACAAGTCAGTCAGTTAAAAAGAATGATTATTATTAATTCATATTATTTCATTAATAAATCATTCAAGACACACAACGTTTTGCACATGTTTTCTGCAAGAGAAAAACGTCATAAAGTATCCCAAGCGAACCAGGGTTGGCTTTAAATCAATATACTAAAAAGCAAAAGTGTTAAAATACGTTTAGTTGTAAGAGGCTTTTTTCGCAGGAATTGTGTCAAAAAGAGGAAGTTAGTTGAGCAGGTAGAGTGTGTGAGTGATGTTGAATACAGTTGGATGTGTGAAATGCGTAAATAACGAAATGTGTAGCTGCTTTGACAGCAACTATCCCGCACCATTTGTCGTCCTCTGCGTACAATATTGTACAGCTTTGACCGTGCCATGCAGTTAGAATTCGACGGTATTATATCCAAACTTCCCATCATGCACCGCGCGTATGTCGCATTGATTAGTTTGGCCACTGTATTTTCTATGGCATGGTATAAAACAGTTATGCAACGCTCTCTCGTGGTATATCATGGAGTATCCCACTTGTCACTTGTATTTTCTCGGTTAAACACGAGCCTTTAGGTGAGTGTGTATACCGTGAGGTATATAATATCTTATTAGATGTTTTGATATGTAGCATCGCTGTATACTATTACGAGTTATGCGGTATTTTGACGAGCCCGTAAGACGAGTCAAACTACAAACAACGAGTAGAAATATAAAGCGATACTACACACCTAAACATCAAATAAGAGATTTAATATCCAACTGCTGTAGTCAATAAATTTATCAGTGAAAGAGGGAGAGTTTGACAGTTATGCGTGCGCGCGCCGACCCGTCCGGCAAACAGGTTTTCTACTGTACAAATAACTGAACAATATCGCTGCATAATTGTACTCGTTTCGTGCGATATTTCCAAGGTATTCGCTGCAGTTGGACAATAACATGGGTTATTCCATGGTATACCACTCCAAACCGTTGCATAACTATTATCTATAGCTTATAGTTTACAAATAGGACTATGTACATTCCACTTTCTAAATATTTGGGTGAGAACAATTCCGAAGACTACCAAAAGTGAACGAGGTCGCTGGCTGAGTTCAATTTTGCAGTCAGAGAAGTTTTTCTCGTACAATTATTTGCAAATTGGACTATGTCGAGGTCACATTACCCTTTACGTGTAGGGCACACGAACTGTGTAGATTACTTTTATATAATATGTCGAATTATTCTCGCACGATTGGTTCTTAACCACATTTTGACGTCATCTGTGATCTATTATTGAACAGACGCACGGCAACATGGAATCTATTTGTCAGATTGGGCACTACCCAACTTACGAAATAATTTTGGTTGACAATATAATTTGATAATTGCGGGAAATCTGGAGTTTTCCTCTTTGTAAAAGGGTATTTAACATATTATCTCACCAAAGGACAGATAAGGGGTCTCCAAACTGGCCTGACTTTGTCTAGCCTAGTATGACCTAGTGATACGTGACTATCACCTTAATATCTTATTGATTCCCTCAAGATAACAAATATAACCCTTAAATAGTGTGGATAAATAATGCATAAACTCGTTATGAAAAGGTGGTTAACACCTAATCATTCAGTCTAGTGTTAACCAGTTCAAGACTTACCGCTTCATGCGCAGCCTCAATAGCGTCCTTGTCATCCCTAAGCTTTTGATTCATATCCCTTCAATCAAAAAGAGCAGCACTAATTATAATGTAGTGGACCCAAAATGAAGTCTCAACGCGATGGAGGTGTGTTCGAGTAGCGAGATTACACGAGGGTTAGTCTACACAGTCATAGTTACCTCAACATATCCAACTGCTTGATGAGACTCGCTTGTTCCTTTTGCATGCCTTCTGATACTCGCATGGCCGCTCTGAAAAGAGAATGCAATTCTCAGTTACGGAAGCTATATACTTGTCTGAGGATTACAGTCGTTCCTTGGCTCAGGTGCTAGCGCCGAGCCAAGTCAAACACCACACTTGTTATCGCAATGAATATAACTTTATCAATAATTCGAGAGAGAATAAGATAAAGCCCAAAGAGAATGCATGCTTTGATCAACGAAACCCAGTGAAATTCTCTAAATTTCATAGCAAACTGAAAAAACAACATTCGAGTTTTCTAATTTCAAACAGACTGTATCAGAATACGGCGGAGAGAAAGAAAAAAGCGTACTTTATAAACATCGCTGTAGCTTCTCAACCTCTTCTTTTGCAGTAGCAAACTAAACCCTTAAGCTTTGCACTAATAAAACACAAGAAGTACCCTTTCTGAGTATCTCTCGAGACGCTTGCAAAATTGCTTTCATCAGCACAACTGCTACAATTGCACAACATGGTTTGGCAACCTTTCTCCGAGACGTCTACTGTCAAAGAAGAAACTACTGGCCTGGGGTCTAATTCAATGTTAGTCTGAAAGAATTCTGCCTGGAACTCGAAAAAGGATTTTTCAATAGTCTCAGGGCTCTTCCCATAAGTAGCAGGACGAAGACGGGATGTCATTTGAGGCGAAGTGCATATCTCGGAATACACCTCGGCATTGGCATCGTTGGATAAGTCCATATCTTCAGATCGATCATTTGGAAGCTCAGAACCTAGGTCATCCAGATGATGTGGCATCGTTTGGCATTCCTTTGATGTTATGAGGAACATCTCCCCATCAGGTAGTGTCTGACTTTCTCTGTTCTCATAAATAGTAACGGGTTTTAACTCGGTCGTCTGACAGACCTTTGAAGATGAGAGGAGAAGATCCTGATCGGGCGTTGTTTGACTCTCTTTGTTATGAGAGGGTGGTGGTGTGACTCTCTCAGAAGTATCTTCAGTCTGGGTGCTTTGAACACTGAATTCTACTTCTATACCCTCAAAGGGCTCAAATGAAGGATGATCTAAGTCATTCATGGGGTCTGGCGTCGCTTGGGATTCCTTACTGTTATAGGCAACAATCGGATGAGCCTTAAACCCTTTGAGAGTGTTTGGAATATCAGATGCAAATTCCGCCAGTGTCTGGCATTCCTTTGATAATAATAGTGGTAGGCTGCTGTTGGACAATGTTTGGCATTCTTTGCTCTCGTACAATATTCCGCCCTCGTCCCCTACGTTAGTGCGATCCACCGGAGTCTCTTCAGGAGCACGAGGCCATGAGGAGGTCTGGCAGTGCTTTGACGTCGCAAGAATCATGTCTTCGTCGAGTAATGTTTGACACTCTTTGCTCTCGCAGGAAGGGAGCCGGAGTGGTTTGGCTTTTTCGGAAATTAACGCTTCTTCTACACCACGAGAAGGTAATATGTTACACTGGGTTGAAGACGTTGCTAGCAGGATGTCACGTGATGTTTGGCATTCTTTGTTCGCAAGAGGAAGAAAGTCAGATGATCCAACCTTCTTACTTGAAAGTTCACTGCTAGGGTTTGAAAATAGGTAGTTTTCAGACGTCTGGCATTCCTTGTTCTCAAAGGAAACTTTATAAGACTCTTCAGCGCCATGCAAATTGGCGTTTCTGTGATCAACTGAAAAACGCGAAGAGTCTTCAGTGCACGAAAGTGTCTGACATTGCTCGGAAGACGTCAAAATAAGTTCATAATCGGTTTGGCAGTCTTGGTCAGCGCATAGACTTTGACTGTTTCTCTGAATATTTTCCCACTCTACCTGTACACCACAACTAGTGTAGAAATTGGGTGGTAGTTCCGTTCGACACTCAATGCTTTGTTGCTGCAAGGCTTCTGATTGAATATCCATGTCAGTGGACTCATTTGTTTGACATTCCTTATTCATAACGGAGGACGAAAATGACGTCTGGCTTTCCTTTGTGTTGTACTCTGGTTGCATGCATTCCTTCAGTAGCTCTACTTGACACTGCTGGTCAAAGACCTCCTGGACTGAAGGATTAGCATGGTATCCGTTTACTTTGAACGTGCTCAACATTTCCGCGTCCTCGGCACCTTCTAAGCTAGGTTGTGTGTCAAGTTTCTGCAAAGAAGCTGAGAAGACAGCTGATTCTTGATTACCATCGCTTTCTTTTTCCTGGGAACGTTGGTGTAAATACCTGTGGAGGCAGCCACAATGGGTCAACTGATTGCACGGTATCCAATCAGGGACATCATTGTTAACGGTCTTCGATCCAAGAGGAAAACCGTCTCGATCACTTAGCTCGAACACCGTTTCCTCCAAACATGCTCTTGTAAATGTTTCGCCCACGTGTGTCTCACTGACGTGCACATAGAGCTCTCGCATTCCACCCCCTGGTTTACTCATCTCGCCAACTTCTGCTTGAGTAGTCCCATCTGGTAGGCTGATCAAATGCCATACATCAGTTTTAGCATCTCTTTCAATTTTCGTGCTGTTTTCTGCGTCTGTATTTCTCACTCCATTGATTAGATTAAGAGAGTTCCACTCGTTTTGAGAAAGACATTCCTCTGGTTCTTGGTAGCTGCAAACCGCTTCTTCCACCTCATGGTGTCTCTTCTCTCCTTCATCCGAGATAAGGACGTTATCCGTTACATTCATTTTACGGGATACACCCTCACGTAAATCAAGGTCACTTTCTACGGGAAAGGCATTCTCTTCGTCGGTTAGCTCATTGCTAACAGAGTCAGGTTTCGTAGAACACAGATCAGCTTCGTCAGACATCAGTTCCACTGTACCCCGTGTTCCATCTTGAGAGTGTTCACTGGCATCCAAGTCTACAAAACAAACATCCTCGTTCACACATAGCTCTTCATTGCTAGTTTCGGGTCCTCCAGGGGAAGGTGTTAAACCATTGTTATCTTTGTCCTGCCGATGGGCTGAAACGGAAGGCAGTGTTTCTATCGTCTCTGCCAATGGATGCAGAGACTTATCACATTTCCCTGCTGTATCTTTGCAAGAGTCATTTCTAGACCGAATAAGGAGGATTTCAGAGACTTTCTGTGGTCTTTGAGCGTCTGGCAAAATCGTAATTGCACTCGGTTGTTTAGTGGGAATTTGAATTATTTCTTCGTTGTCAAGGCTTTCCGAATGGCCATCCAGCGATTCAGGTTTGTTAACTAAAACGTTGATCTCCTCTACAGAAACATCTAGAGTGTCATACAACCCAGCAGCTGAGCCACCAGACATAGGGGGATCCATTTTAGTTCCCTTGTTGCGATCCCTTTTTATTAGCTCTAAGTTTTCCTTTTCCACCTTTTCAACTGACGGGATAGAAAGACATTGATCTTCCTCTTTTGATGGTAAGTGGATCCATTTTGGGTCATCCCCACTGGCAATTTTGTTCTTGTCGATTAGATTTGTTCGCTGGACTTCACCTTCCACCTTTGATGCTGTCTTTTCACCTACCACTTCATCGATATCAGGATGGCTGCTACTTTTCGAACATGGAGGCGTTGACAGAGAACTCTGATAAACGTTAGCTCTGACCTCTAGGCTTTCGTCCGCGAATCGTTCGGAAGAAAGGCCGCTAAAACTGAAATCATCATGTCCACTGATCTCAGGCGTAGCTAAACCTTGGGATTCATATTTCGTAGCTTCCTGTGCTGCAGTTGGCGCGACATCATGACTCCCGTCAAACTCTGGAACATACGAAATATTTTTCGTGCCGTTGTTAATGAGGACATAGGCTTGAGCTGTTATTACTATTGGCGTCACGTCGGGTGTAAACATTTCTACAGTTTTTGTCGTTTCCATAGAATCCATGGTACTGGAATGGCCACTTTCAATTGCTCTTCCTCTACTGGCGTCTACTTCTGATGGCTTCGTATTACTCTCTTCTTTGCTTGTGAACGCGTGGGTTTCTTTGATCGACGGCTGTCCTTCTCCCAGTGAACGAACAGGAAGTTCAACAGCTTTTCCAGAACTTTCTTCACGTATTTTGAAAGCCTCTTTCGTTGAAAATAATTTCTCTGTACCGCTGTAACCAGAGAATTTGTCATTCGAATGCGAACGAAAGTTGCCGTCCTTTTGTGATGCTTCCAAAAGATTTCTCATCTTCTTGGAATACTTTGCTTGCTGCTTTTGGTCCTCAGGATTTTTCCTTTTTGCTTCAGGGGTACGTTTTTTATGCGCCGAGCCGTAAATTTGAGAAACTGCTTCATCTTCGCTTAGTTGGCTTAGACTTTCTTCTTCGTTTTCACCATGGTGATCAGCAATACTTTGCTCCATTGGCTGGCAAGGATTCCGGAGAGACACCTGAGATTCTGGGTTGGTATCGCGCACTTCCCTTTCTTGGTCAGTTGTACTACCTGGCTTACAAGTGTTGACTGTCTCTACACTATCGTCCGTACTTATGCCCTGAATCCCAGCCATAAGAGATACATCGTCATTTTTCCTGCTCTCGGAAAGAGAATTCAAAACGAAGTGAGCATCATGTACAGAAAATGCGCGATCGTGGTCATCAGAGAAGTCATTCATATCATGGACGATAGGATCGCAGCTCTCGTTGTCCTTAGGCTCACTTTCAACATCATGAAAAAAATAACCATAGTCAGTGTTACGGTTTTGACTGCTGCCGGAATTATTCTTCATCGCCAAATTGTTTTCCCTTTGGTTTTCTAAGATGGAAACAGAATAATCCTTCTTTGAAATTATTTGGCTGTGACCAATGGCTGAGTCATAAACTGGCAAATCTTCTTTCATGACAAAGTCTCCTGACATAGATTGAAGGCCTTCAGCAATTTCCATTGCGAGGCTCTGATCTTTGTGTGGTTGTTGTTGTTTGTGTCCTTCCAATTGAGTCCCAAATACACCACAGCTCCAACTTTCTGGACACACTTGATCGTCTTCTTTCAGTCTCGTTTTTAATTCTTCGCCACTGGTACCATTGTCCACGAAGCCGGCTTCGATTGATTCACGGATAGTTTGTTTAACGGGAGTCAGTAAGTCGGTCTTAAATTCCGCGGCAGTATACCCATCGGAAATGTTTCGCTGTACTTCATCAGTCATCAGCAAAGTTTCATCTCGTAAATTTCCCGTCCCCGGTTCGAGATATCCAGTAGCTTTAGAATCTTGCTTTCCCCTGTGAGAATCAATACCTAAGCGGTTTGCAGAATCCCAAGGCGGTGAGAGTTTAGTCATCTTTACCTCTCTATCTGGTGCAGAACAGTCTGTAACGTTCTTTAAATCGTGCTCATTTTGTGAGTCAACTGGATCTGTTTCGTCAGGTAACTTTTTCTCATCTCGTGGTTTGACTTTATCGTGTTCCTTCCGATGTTGCTCATCTTCTTTTCGTTTTCTCCGGGGCCTTCTGTTTTGGACAGACTTGCTGATTGCTTTTACTCGTACGTCTCTCTTGCGTTCTATAAAGCCTGAAGAGTGCTTCTGTAAAGGAACAGCTTGTTCTTTATCTTCACCCTCTATAAACCCTGAAGAGTGCTTCTGTAAAGGAACAGCTTGTTCTTTATCTTCACCCTCTATAAACCCTGAAGAGTGCTTCTGTAAAGGAACAGCTTGTTCTTTATCTTCACCTTCTGTTACACTTTTAGATGAAGGTAAGCGTTTATCATCTTCATTCACATCCACCATATGATTAAGCCTTCCACGAGAAGGCAGCGACTTCGGTTCATCGTTACAATGACTTGGGCTTGACCGAAAGATTTCTTCTGGTGATGGGGACGGTTTACCAATGGAAATGTCATCTATTCTCTCTTCTCTAGACGACCCGATTAGAGCTTTTTCAGTTGCCTTCGATTTCACCACCATATTATCCGTGGGAATATCACATTCAATGGCTAATAAGTCATTGCTGCGTTCGTAAATACGCTTATCGTCGACGTCGACTGAGGGTTTGCTTTTGAAGTCACTTCCAGGAAGCATTGGCAAACGATTCCTGTAAGCGCCGATATTTTCCACGTCACCACTAGAAGCCCCGCTCTCTGGATTCAACGCGTTTACATCAACGCTGGTACTTTTTTCTTCCTCTAAAGCAGGGTTTTCTGGTGTTCCGAATACTCCAAACACAAACCCACGACTTCTTCCTTTACTTCTCACAAGTGGGAATTGCGATCCCTTAGAGACATCTTTGTCGGCCGTATCAGCCTCGAACTCTTTTCCGTCACTTGAAGCGTTAGCTTCGCGTAGATACTCTATTTCGCTTCTCTTTAGCTTGGGCCTTGCAGCAGATTTCTTGAGATCGTCATCGCGATACACTCTCACAGCGGGCCCTCCAGAAATTCCAGTTACCACACAAGCCATAACTCCGTGATCGCGCTCTTTTCCATCGGGTTCTCCTCTCCTAGAAGAGTCCCTGCTTCTGTGCATTTTGTGGCGATCTCTCCGGCCGACGTTTGACGCGATTTTTCTTTTCGTTTTCGCGTCCTCTTGTTCACCAACAAGCGCAAAACACACAAAGCTGCTGTCAGCGCTGCTTGTGGAAGAACAGTCATCCTCTATAATATCTGAACTGTAGCATAATTCCGAATCTACAGAGTAGGAATCATCGAGGCTGACATCCATGTGGCGTGACGTGTCCTGTGGGCCCTTAGAGATGACCTCTTGACCACGAAGCCGGGGGACTGAACTAATATTTTCCTTTCTACGAGAATACGCTCCAGCGCCGGGTAAGCGTCCAAAGCCACCAGAATCCTTCAAAGACACGACTGCTTCATTGCGGTCTGTGTGATTTCTTTCCGAATCAGCCTCACTCGAAAAAGACCCCGATACCGGGCGATTGAAATGATGTGTTTTGTTCGACACACCAGGTCGCTTTTGTAAACAGTAATTTTCGTCGTAGAAACTTTCACTGCATGCATCACTCTCAAATACCGAATCTTCTACAATAGAATCGTCCGGAATTATTTCTTGACTGGAATGTTGCCCCGAGTAACTTCCGTTTTGTGGATTTTTCCGCCTTCTTGAAGTTGCAGTTGATGTCGCAATCTCTTTATCATCAGTCATAAGTGACGATTCACTTCCACTGCTGAGAACATTGACGTACTCCAGGAAAAGTTCAGAAACTTCTCTCTGACCCTGTGCTTCCGGCCAAGTTTCGTCTGTATAAGCGTCGACAGTAAGGAATTCTGGAAATTTCTCCCCTGAACATGAGCTGGAAGCCAACGATGTTGCCGCTTCATCTTTGTCGTCGATCAAACTCTGTAAACTGGATGTCGGTGACGTTGGATAGACGCTCAAAACGTTCACAAAACGGCGAAACTGGGGGTCCAGCCGACCCACATAGGTTGGCGAACGAGACATCGATCGCTCGCACCAATACAAAGACCAGAAAGCTTATAACTAAACTGCTAATTCTCTCGTCCTTACTGTGGCGTGCGTCTGTCGACAAAGGGTTGTAATCCAAGCGCTTGAGTTATGGATTTACAAGGTATTTAATTCCACGCCAATCAATCAAGTTTGATGATCTTGTGTGTTAAAAGGCACGAACAGCATTCGTAGTGCAAACAACTTCGAACAATTTGACTGGCAGAAGTGTTCATTATTCCACCAGTGTACACATATACTTAAAATTCTTGAATAAATATTCTATGCGTGTTGGTTGAATGGAATTTACCGACGTTTCTCGGAAAATTAAACATAATTTTTTGAGTGTTGTAACTTCATAAGCATAAAACTGTGTATTCTGGCGAGTTTATATGAACAGTTAGTCGTGTTAATATTACTATTTCGAGTTAATAGTCATCGTTTCTCCAGTTTGTTTTACCAGAAAACATCTGCAGGGGCTCTACGGACCGCCGACGCGACAGAAGTTATTAGTGCCAAATGACGCGAGGGCAAAAAGACATTTTTTTCTCTAAACAATACAACAAATATATGCAATAACGCTACTTAACTTAGAAAACTAATTTCAGCTTGACCTTAAAGTAAACAAGTATAAACAGTGACTATGAAGTGCTAGGTTTTTTCCCATGTTAGGGACTTCAATTACTAAAATTAAAAGAAAAATCCACTTCGGTTTTGTCATCTGAGGTTCAGTTAATCAGTTTACGTTTGAGTGTCCTATTAACGCGAAAAAATTGCAAAGATCATCTTACAGTTATTTATAGTTCTTATTTTTTTAATGTTCGTTCATTTGGGCGCAGTTCGTTGCCTTAGAAATTTTCGATCAATGACCTTTTCTCAGCTTCTTTCCAAAATAAATTGTGTGATTTAAAATGTAATGAACTCTCTTTCAAATATCGACAAAAATAGCAAGAAATTGAAAGATTAAGTTTTCTTCCCAGCGTGTTCTGCTTCCACTATAAAACGGACCCCAAAACAGTGTGACACGCATGTTTGACTTATGCCACACATTTCATGCGTGTCAATAAAATGACATTTGTAAATGTATATATCATTCCCATAATTTCGTTAGTGGCTGATAATTTTACCGGTGCCAATTGAGAATAGGAGAAAGATCGATTTGGGAAGAGATTTGGGTTCTGGATGTCCGGATGTAGAACAAAATAAAAGCGACAGAATTTGAGATGTCATCGGGCACGAATTCTTTTGACAAGAGACATAGAAACTTGTCCAAGCTACCTACTTAACTGAAAGCAGTTCAGCATAACAGTGCTTTCGAGACAAAAGTTCGATGAGAAATATTCAACGATGGAAAAATTTGCATTTTTAATATTCATCTCGTGTTTACATAGCGTGATACGAACAAATACGGCAGAGAGTTTGGGAAGACAGCAAAGTTGAGCAGTGTAAACACTTTGTGAAATTTTGACACCAAATTCTTACTCTGTGCAAAACCAACCAGCAGTGTCCTATCTTTCTGCAGAACAAATCCTTGAAAGCGCTCGAAGATTTTCTCATTCTTTAGATTCTATTCTACAAACAATTGTAAGATCATTCGCGAATACTCTAAAAGTTGTCGCGACAGCATACATTTTTGTTGCTTGGCAACCCTTTGACACGGTTTGGGATTCAGTGAATTCCAACGTAGATGACCGAACTGGGGTAAGCATCCAGGCGAAAAGAAAAAGCTACCCGCTTAATAAAAAGCAGCACGGAAAAAGTACTGCTGTTTAAATACTCATCCAAGAGCGTAACACGAAAAGAAGCTGAGCTTAAAGGGCGGGGGGAGGGGGAGGGGGGGACTGACTAGTGTTGATTTCGTCTAGAGAGAGTACCGGTCCGCTTTATTGTATTTTCTTTTTTCCAGTTCCCTGTAATTCACTCTGTGTACCCTCCAAATTTTGGTTAAACTATTGTTGTGAAATGCTCTTAGGACTATGTAGACCTCCATAGGTATTTCAAAGCAACAGTTTATGAAAAATGTTTTATTTTTTTGTGGGGTGGGGGGGGGGGAAGAGGGGGACAAACAGAGTGCATTATGGGAAATTGGAAAATAAAGAATTAAATGAAAAGAAAAAGACAGAGAAGAGCCAGAAGATACATTCAGTGTTTTCTGTGAATTCTAGATGAGAGTTAAGTCCCAGGTGGTCACCAGAAATGCCGCTACGTAGACGAACTGTTCAACAAGAAGTAGACGATCATGCTCCTGACAGACTATGGCAATATAAGAAGGACCTGATCCGTTTTGTTTGGAATGAGAATTGCCCTTGCGCACTTGTATATAAATCTTTATATACTTATCTCCTGTTTTCTGTCAAACAGCAACGTGAAATGACCAAATTCTACATAGTCTACAAAACGTGAGTCATGATGGCCATTTTTTAAATCTTATTTTTCGAATTCAACGTTGCCTTAAACGTTCAGTTATGAGATAGCTCTGACAGTAACAGACAAACTGGATGACTCAAGATTATCGTGAGATTCGTAGGTTAAATGTAAATTCCTTTTTCAATCGGCTTTCTCCTCGACGCTGCAGTCGTGGGTGCTTAAACTACGTGTTTTTACAATCCCGTAACGGACCGTGACTCTAATGGTTTTGTTCATGTTATTACAAATAGCTCATCACATACCTAGCCCTCTCTTTTTTCTCCATGGCCGTTTGAGCCTGTAGCTGGTTGACATAACTCTTGGTATCTTCTAACGAACTGACGGAAGTACTCAGCATTTCCTCTAGATGAATTGTTTTCTAAGTGGAACATAAACAATACATCAATGTGTTGAAAACATTACCTTGAAACCCGCTTTAGTAAACAGGAACAGGCTAAATGTATTAATTTGAGCCCTGTTGAGCTCTGAAGAGGGATTAGTACCGCAGGACTCAAAACTGAATCATAGAGCGTGTTTCTTTGGGAAAATGCAAGATTGGATTCTTAAATTCAAAAACGGATTTGCCGTTTTCTTTACTAGACAGATTAACCCAAGATCACTCGGATCATGGTGCATCAAACGAACCAAAGAATTCTTTCTCAGAGTGGATCCTTCGGTTCCTTTGATGCACAATCTATTTAGTAAAAGACGGAAAATCCGTTTTTATAGATGTAAGAATCCAACCTTGGATTTTCCCAGAGAAACGCGCCCATGGTCGCCAAGGGGCTCGCAGGGTTCCGACATACTGTGCACAAACCTGCAGACGGGGAAGAGCGGGGAACTCTTAACTAGTAACCAAAGACTGAGAACTAGGCGGGACTAATAAACGCTGAAGAATTATAAGCGGGCTTTTCCAATAAAGGCATTTTTGGCGATTTTTGGCGATTTCAACATTTCCTTGAAACTGAAAGAAACCCAAAAACAAGTATTTGAGGAACACTTCAGATGTAATGGAAAGCCAGACAGAAAGAGGGATTGTGCCTGTTTCTATACAAAAGCAGCTCGTACTTTGAAGCTGTAATTAAACTTTTCACCAACCTGAAAGAGTTTTTCGTTCTCATTCTTAATGTCCTGTTCCATTTCGTATTTTTTTCGGATTTCTTCTTCCAGCTAATATATAAATGAATAAAAAGTAAATAAATAACATAAAATTTAAAATTTAGACACCGAATGGCTACCACCACATTCACTGAACGACCAAGCTTTTGAATTTCTCACTTAATTCCTCATCGTAACTCGACGCACTGCAGTCTGTCGACCTCTTTGTCAAGAATCCACCTCACAAACGGTTGAGACGCCGCGTCATCCAAAGACGAAGAAGAGTATATAGTAGAGGAGGTTCAGGCTTATCTTAAATTCTTCTCCCCTCCCCCCCCCCCCCAATACCCACCCCCCGAGAATGTTCACATGAGTCACTGAAGGGGTCTTCAAGTCTCTCCTTAACTTAAGTAACTAGAGCAACTAACTTTGCGTCAGCTTTAATAAACTCCACACAGCACAATGGGAAATACAACAGAGAACGGGTATTTTCCCAACAAGAGAGTGCGAGGACTGACCGATTTTTGCCTTTGTAAAAGAAGTTGCATTTCTAACTCCTTGCTTTCCAGTTCTCTCACAAGCTCATCCTTCAGAGCTTTTTCCCGCTTTATTTGCTGAAAAGACACAACACATACGTTAATGAGGGGCATAATGTCAGCTCTGACCATTGACGGTAAAAACAACAACAACAACAACAAACAAATTGGCGGCTGGTGGTTAGCTTAAAAGCCGTTTCACAGGTGACCGTTAAAAGTGAAGGCAGTCGAATAACACAATAATCAAGGTTTTCCTTATTCTAATGATTCTCCACGAAAACCGAAACACAGGCGGGTGAAAGTCGCGTAGCAGCAGCTTTCCTGAGATTTCAACGTCTTTTTCTTCTAGATGCACACTTGCGGTCCGCTCACGCTGGGTGAAATGTGAATTAAAATCGATTCAATTTTTTTACGCACTGTCGGGAAAGGCGACACAGATAAAAGAAAAAAGCAAACAAAAACAAACAGACCGAAAGCGAGATACCCTAGCAAACGTTCTCTTAAATAGATACCACCAAAGGATTGGTATGCTCTTGATACCACGAAATCCATCAAACTCCTGAAAAACAGTTTGCACCCTGAAAGAGGTCTCTTAAAGAGACCCAAAAAAGCTCGGCTATCGATCTGTTGACAAACACGGAGAAAAACAAACAAACAAATAAACACAAACACAAGCAGACGATTAAGCTGTACAGCAGTAGCTAAAAGTGCAAGCGCGTAAGATGTCACTGCTGGTCACCTGTGGAAATGGCTGCCACAAGCGAGCTGCATGCGGAAACTGTGGAAGGGAAATGTTTTGGTTAAAAAGTTTTGCCATACATACGGGCAACTGTAATCTGAAGATCCGTACGATTGTCCAACGAAGGACTCGGTGAAGGTGAAATGTCGGAAACAGCGAATAAGAGGATTTCGCTTGCTCTATTCCAGGTAGGTACCTTTTGTTCTACAATGCAGACCTTGTAAAACAGTTAAGAACGTTTGATCAACTGAAAGTGCTACAAAGAAGTGATTATTCATTCAGCCCGTGGTGATCTTTCTTGACACTTCCTTGATATTTTGATGCAAGGATCGTCAGAGACAATGGACAATATCAATCATGGCACTTTTTGCCAGGAAGTGATCGAGAAAATTATAAAAAAAAAATTGCAAAAATGAAAAGGAATTCTGTTCTTATATTTCAGGAGTTACGCAAACTGCACATCTACACCCCAAAATATCTGCTTCTGCTTCCACCAGGGGGTGGGGGGGGGAGGGGGGTGGGTACTCCCTATAATGGCCTGTATGGGGAGGCTCTGTCCAAAAGGGGTACCTTTTTCAGGCTTCAGGTATATTGAAGGGTAATGATTTTACATGTTGAAGTACATGAAAAGGTAGAGAAATCGGAGTATCTTACCGCCGCCACTACATGGACTGAACAAATAATACTCGTGTTTTGGTTAACATCTCTTCTGGTCAGTAATACATATGGGTTATTGATGAAGTGTGAGGTCAAGATAGCTGGGTATTGGCCAAGTTCTTTTTTGCGTGTTTATGGACCGAGACCGAGTCGAGGTCCATAAACTCCAGCCATCTTGACCGAACAAGCTTGGTCAATAAAGGATTTATTATATGGCTTTCGGGGAAACTTTTCTTGCGGGACGCACCGGGTAGTCCTGAGTGGGCAAGATAGCTCCATCTTGCCCACCAATAGCCAATCACAGCACAGGATCTGATTCATCTTGCCTGCTCACGGAGCTAGTCATATAATAATTGGTGTTTTCACATGATATTGTCCCTAATTTCATTCCAAGGGTTTATGCAGTTTTCTAAACTAGGCATGCGAAAGAGGTACCTTTATACAAAAGGGGCAGCTTTTCTATGAAAATGGTATACAAAAGGGTAAGGGGTTGAACCTCGTGGCAGAGGCTCCCTGTATAAAACTTCCTAGAGTGCCCACTCTCCTCCCCCCTCCCTTCAGGATCCATAAGACTTCAATTGAAAATAACATTAGAGCTCAGGAAATCTATAAATGTATGAATCTCAATTCTTATCCAGTATATTCTTTGATCCTTAACAAGGCAATACAATTGCAATGATCTCTTTTACCGAGTGTTAACAACTGGATGCTTTCAAAAAGCTTTCAGATCACAAATCAGTACGGAACACCATTTTACAAAATTTCTGGAAACGGAGACAGTCTCGCAGGTATAGCCAATTTTTTGGGATTTTTTTTTTGGCATACTACTATTCCATTTGATTTTCCTCCTGGAAAATCCAATATTTTTGGCTGAATCAGGTTTGCTTTTAAGAAATACAATTACAATTTCCAGATTTTCTAGAAACTTTCTCAGGAAATTTTTGTATCATTTGTCCCCATTTTGAAAGCTTCAAATTTTTGGTTGAATGGAAAGTGCTCCAGTCATTAGGTTTTCCCATAGAATTACAAAAATCGACATGCAATATGGTATGCATGGAAGCCATGTGGAAATTTTGAAATATAATTTAATCTCTGTATTTGAAAAGCTGAAATGTTTTACTCTAGTTGAGCATCACATAATGCAATATCTAGGGATGCTTACCTCATTACGAATTCTCTCTTTCTCAGTCCTTATTTGTTGCTCCATCTCCTCGTACAACCTTTGAACTTCTTTGTCATGAGAATTTGCTTTGCTGTATTGAAACGAAAAATGAAGCAGTAAAAGACTTTTAGCATCAGCAACCAAGGGCACAGGGTTTAGAAAGGGTGGGATGGGGTGGAACACAAGAAATAAATACTCTGACCTCAAGAGAATTGAGAATTTAAAGTATATTGAGTTACCCCTCTCTTTACAAGAACACAATTGTATACATATTCTCATTTCCATATCATCTTGCCTTCAACAGCTTAAGTTGAATTTTTTATGACATAATTCATTTTTTCAGAGTTTTCAAGACTAGGAAGGAGAAAGAGCAAAATTAGTGAATTGACCTGGCACAGAATGCTCTGGAAAAGAGTATTCTTTTCATACGGCTTCCATCAGCTAAGCGGGCGTGTTAGTCAGTCGGTATTCAGCCCACAGTTATGTGCGGGCTGTCTTGCATTTCCTCTGCTCTGCTCACAAAGCAAAGTATGTAGGAGACCTCTACATTTAGGTGAGCAATATTAAGTTTGGTATTATTTTAAATATATACATATATCTGCCTCTCTAAGAGGTTTTACTCTGTAAATCTTTGGGTAGGGGTGTGCCACTGGGACACTGGAACCTTTACTGTATACGAGAACATGATTAGTTTGATTTTGCAACCCGATTCTACACAAGGCACCAAAACCCCCCACCCTATCCCAGACTAGCTATTTCACATGCAGACCCTTTATCTCTATCATAGTCTAACATACACTAACTAAACCAATATCTAACAAAGACACATCTTTTTCAGTAAATTTCTCACTTTTGAGTTTCAATTTCTGTTAATTAAGTTAATATTTATACAACCCTGGGTAAAGAACCCTGTTCTAGACTTAATTATATATACCCTGGCCATGTTCCCGGTAAATTTTACCCCACATGTATTCTAGTCTAAAACTGTTTAATTTCTTCACCTTAGTATTCCAGACTTAACTGCCTGAAAACCATACCCTTCACAGCGACACATACCCATATAGCTTACTATGGCAGTACCACCTGTGTTTCTGCCTCAGATATTTAGCCATACAGTCGACTATTGCAATATTAGAAAACTATCTAACACTGATAGCCCAAGAAAACCTGAAAATAGTTTACAGTAAATGAATATAGAAGAGTACAAAAGTGATTTGAGTTGAGGATCCTTGGGTTCACTACACACGTGCTCCAGGGATTCAAATGAGCATGAACTTATTGATTATTGAACTAGTTTTATGGTTGACATAGAAATATGAACGTCAGATGAACCGAATCCGGAATTTCCCAGATTTTGTTCGGAAGCAAGCTTTAAGTATGTGTATCTGTTGTTGACTGGATGCAAAATGTGATCAGTTCAGAACCACTCCACAACAACCCCAGGTAGAGGGTAGTGGGTGAGCCTGAATAACACTCTGGTTAGTTGGAAGAGAACTCCAGTTAGCCTGTTTATGGTTTGTTCTCCATAATGGTGATTCCACCCCACTCCCCCCCTATCACCCCTCAAATGAAGAGTTGCACCAGGGCTGTCACTAAGTTTTAATTCACTTGTAATCGAGATCTTCACACCTGTAACAACTTGTTACTTTATGTGTGAATTGAATCAACAACAAGCAAGTCCACCGCTAACATCAAGCGCCATCGCCATCAAGTGTACTCAGCCATAACAGGTGTTATGGGCTACAGCCCTCAGTGACAGCCCTTGAAAACCCCTTAAAGAAAAACTTAGGACAATCAAAGTGTACATAAAACAATAGGTACCAAGAGAAGAGATCAGTATTCACAACAAAAATCAAGTTAAAAAAAGTGAGTGAGCAGATGAAATATAAGGAGTTGACGGAATGAAGATATGCCTTTTGTTCCTAAATGTTGCTGTTATTTTTTGACATGTTCCAATCTTTAACCCTTAAAAGGGGGGTGGCCAGAATTACTAACTATTAGTCTACCAATCCCATTAAACAAAATGCTGTTTAACTTCAATCCTATCCTCAGAAAATGAGAGGAAAAGTGTCGTCTTTCAAGTTTCAGAGGAATTGAATGATATGCTAATTATATGAATATCAAAACATCCTCTTAAGCTTATTATTTCTATGGGGAACAGATGGTCATTTTCTAGACAAAACATAACAATATTCCTTATTCATGAGCGGTAACTTTGTCCGAATGCTCAGACTTTACAATTAAACAACTAGAACCGATAACTTATGAAATATTAAACAGAGGTCATCAAATTAAATATAGTACAATTAATCGCTCTTAAGCTGTAAAGGAGATGCGTACCTTTTGAGGGCAGACTCGAGCTGTTCGGAGTCCATTTTAGCTCGACGGATCTCACCAGACACCTTGCCTAGAAACTCCTCGAATTTCTGCAGTCCGCGTACATCGTTTTTGCGAAGAGCCTCCCAAAGGTCATGCAGCTGATCCTTTGTCAGCGATCTAAGCAAAACATAAAGCGGTAAATAAAACAATAACGAGTGTGATTTGACCAAAGTGAGCAGTTTGAAAGCAATTACATAATCTGATGATAAGATAAATATCGGGATAAATTACGCTGCTGGAAATAGATTTTAAAAGCAGCTCGGATTGATTCGTCCGGCTCATTCCTGGCAGGTGTAGACCCGTTGTTTGTCTACTCTTCGATTTTTGATCAAAACGCATCACTTAGGCAATCACTTTGACGGTGAAAATTTGAAATGCAATAGGTAATTAAAAATTCAACTGAAACTTGCTCGTCGCTAGAGACGTTGACAATTTGTTGTTGATTTCACGCCAGGGCTCACGGAATTTTTCACTCGGAAAAAAATTCTCACACTTGATTGTCAAAGTTAAAATGCCTGAAATTGTAGAACGCTAGGACTTATTGCCTTTTTCTTTAAACAATATGACAACAGTTCAGCCACTGTTGTTTAATGTGATGAACAGGCAAATAATACCTGTTTACAATACAGCCTCCGTATAATTATAACCTGGAGTTTTTCCGCCTTTTGTTAACGATGGTTTTATAGCTATGCTAATCGCTTCCGCTCATAAAAGCAAAACCTTTGAAGTGCATTTCAGTGAAATCGAACGTTTGATCGGAGTGATCGCTTGTTCGAAAAGCCACGAGAAGAAAAGGTAACCTATCTGGCTAGAGACACGTGTAAACAAGCTTTTCTTTCGTCGGATTTAGTGCTGCAGGCGATATGAACTTAACAACGTGACAAATTAAAAGGTTCGAAGCTGTACCAAATCACGACTATCGTTATCAAGTGCGCTCTTTCCAAAACACGCTTTCAAAAAGAAAACACACACACACACACGAAGCAATAATAACAATGAGAAGTTTCAGCTGTTATTATAAGCTCGCCGAGGCGCCAAATTTGATATGCGTAAGTATCAACATAACCCGTTAAATGGGCAATCCATAAACAGTGACAAGAGCTGTAACTTTACCCCGTGAAAATGTCCTCTCCGACACTTTCCACAATTTCTCGAAATAACGCATCTTCGGATGCCTGCGTTGGAGATTCTAGTCCAGCTTCCAAGCTTTCGAAAATGTCATGCCCGTCCGGTGGGCCTTCCTTTGTAAACTCATCTTTCAAATTGGGGTCGTGTATTGACGAGTTGAGTTCCGACGAACCGTTATTGCCATCGGCGAGAAATGCGCCAAATCCCTCGACGAATTCGTCGAGCGTCAAGCGTCCATTTTTGTCAATATCAAGCTTATCAAAAATAAAATCGAGCTGTTCGAAATTCAAGTTCAAATCGTCGGCCACCCGTCCTAAATCCGCTTTCGTGATGTACCCCTTGCCTTCTGGGTCACACAAGAAGAACAGTTCCCGACCGGGATCGCTGATTGACGTGATTTCTTGTAGCTCGCTGTTGCCTTCATCGTCCGAATGAATGCCCAGAAAAAGGCCAAACCCCGCAGTGAACTCCTCTAAAGTCAAGTAGCCGTTCTCGTCGTCATCGAGTTCATTGAAAGTCTGCTTAACTTGGTTCGCATCGAGAGGCAATCCGAGCTCGGCGATAACACCTTGAAGCTCGCTCTCGGTGATGTAACCTTTCCCGTCTTGGTCGCATAGGTTATACAACTCGACCGCCCGTTCTTTCAAAACGTTTTTCAGCTGATCAGGGTCTTCGGCCATTGCTCAAGGCACATCGGCAGAGTCCAAGCCATACAAGAGCGCAATTCGTAAGTGTTTACTGCTGCGAAGATCGGCTTAGCGCTAAAATCAACACACACGCTTCAATATTGCTGCTCCATATCTCCTCTTCGGGCGATACCGGGGTGTTTTTCTCGACGAAACCAAACTTAGCAGTCTGGTATCGAAGCTTTGTTGAACTGGATAATTATGCAGCGTTGCTACATTTTATTTAGCTGTGTTGACTCTCTACTCGTCAAGATCTAAAACATGCATGCATGACTCGACAGCCAGCTACCTAGAAACGTGCGAAAACTCTACTCTCCGGGGGAGGCAAGAGGCGATAATTTGATGAAATCGACGAGCCAGGGAATCTTCCCTTGTGTTCCAGAAGCATTGAACGCGGAAAATAGCCACAAATATCTAATCAGGAATCCCAAAAATGTTTTTTCCAGTCTGACAAGCACAATATCGCGATTTTAATTGCGTTTCTTTTTTATATCATTACATAAGTTTATGTTTAATTCATATCGCTGTATCTTTCGCGATAAGCGTGATCGTATCACTACAACTTACGAAGTAATTTGTTTTTCTTGAAGTTTTAGGCCGCCGGCAGATAGTATTAAAACTTCATCACATGCTTTGTGTTGATTCAAAATTCATGATTGGCCCCATCATGAATTTCTATGAAATGTAAAAACATTTTGTTCGTTATTTCGGACAGGAATATAGCTTTTTTTGAAAAAGTCACAGTTAAGTATATTGGCTTTACATCGAAAACAAATAAAAAATGGAAGACTAATATTATTTACACATAAGTCATGATAAAATTCAGTTTTATATAGCGTTCATGAATCATTTGAAAACGAGCAGTTATTGCACTGCAAGTCCGAAGAAGAAATACGAACTTCCTGTCACGGAGCAAAAGCGACCTCTTGAAAGAGTCGGGTCAGACAGGGCCGATGCAAATTGGTTATATTAAAACGACAAGAATAACAAAACAAAGACGTGTTTGCCTTTCTTGTCAATCGATTTCAAAGGTTGCGTGACAAGCGAAATTGGGTTGTTACGAAAGTAGGGAACTAATGAGAAGGTAAGACCCCTCCCACACTACGCCGGAAAAATTTGAAAATGGCGTTTTCTCCTTGAAAACGTATCAAATGTTTTTCGTCCACACAACGCTAGAGATATTTGAAAACGCAACAATCACCGGTCATTTCGGATTTGTGCTTGAGGAAATCACATGATTATCGCGACGAAATCGTTTTTGAAAAGCTCCGTTTTCCAAATGTTTTCCGTCCACACCAAATCGCAAAGCCGGCGTTTTCAAAGAGCGTTTCCGTTTTCGTGACGGATTAGTGTGCAAGGTAGGCCTAACAAATAGAAGTAAAGCGGACGGGGCCTAGAGATTGCATGTCCGCTCGATCTGACTGAGCAACAGAGCGAATCATGGCTAGCTTAGTTCAGCTCAGCTCACCCAATTATTTTATTTATTTATTTATTTATTTATTTATTTATTTATTTTTTACTACACTCGTGACATAATGAATATCATCATCTCTACCATATCACTGAGCTCAAAATTTTCATTCTTTCATTATTTTATTTTAGTTTCATTATTTACTTTAAAGGATTGTAAGCTGGTGAGCTGTCGCAGCCCTTGACCAGTAAGTCTGGGATGTGGCGGCTCACCTTATTATATAGCTAAGCGTATTTACAAAAGCTCATCTTAACGGACGATTATTTTACCTATGGACCAAGTAAATAGCCCATTTGACCATAGTTTTCTCTCAGAGATACCAGGGGTTCGAGTGCCAGTATCTGTTCGGTATCTGGGGGGTTCGTCAGGGACACAGATTTTCAGTCTTTATGTGACGCTCGTGTCGTAATGAACATTTCAACGCAAAAAAATTCATATCTAATTTAGAAGTATAAATAAAATTTTTCATTCTACAGCTAATGTACCAGCATGTCAACAGCTTCGTCAAATATTTAGTTTGGTTTAATCCACTGGATCAAGATCGTGAATTTCATCAACCACTGGGGTGCTATTTTCCCTTAGTCCCCTTATGTTATAATCTTTCTAATCATTACATGGTAATTGAGAACTTAAACCATAAATACGGATGGGTTTCAAGTGCCTATTTAAAGAAAATACAATGACCCGTGGAACAAATGTCCGCTATTTATAATGACTTTAATCTGTACGCTCTGATTTGTCGGTCCGATTTGTCGCCAATGATAAATAGAAATTTATCGGCCCTCTGACCCGGAGGAGGCGGGGGGGGGGGGCTACTCTCTTGTGGGCTATATAGGTAGGTAGGTGCGGTCCTAAAGAGTATCTGTTTTTAGCCGTTTTGGTCAGAAATGGGGAATCGATTTTGGCCATTTTGGTCGTAAACAGGGTATGGTTTTGCAATCTAGCCTTGAATTAGGTGTGCTAGAAGAAGCTATCCTAACTAATTAACCATATAAACATTGTCTAAACATTGGTCTGAACTAGGAAACTAGTTATAAGGCAGGTCTGAAACAATTAATTAATATAAGGGTCAGGTCTTAAATAGGGTATCGGATTTTTGGTCAGGTCACAACTAGGGTAGGGAAAATCACAGATTTTGGTCTTAGATAGGGTAAGGGTTTTGGGAAGCAGACCGCTCACCCCCAACCAGGAAAGATGGTGAAGGGGGGGGGGGGGGGGAAGGCGAATCAGCTTATAGATCATAGCTTATAGAGCTTATATACGGTGAAAGCAGAACAGACAAATCCTCTGCTGTCTTTTACAGCGCGCTTTGAAAAGCATGAAAGTGGGTATTACATGAGTTAGTGTGTATTCAGTGAAATACTTAGTCCCGCTAATTTTTCCTGGCAGCGTTCTCCATTCGCAAAATCGAATCCGATGCGCTTAAATCTGCGCGGCTGTCACAAATATTTACGAATCAGCCGACCTGTTAGATTAGATTCCATCGGATCGCAATTCACACGCGCCGATGGGCCGTTTGATTAATCGCGTCCACCAGGTCAGGGTAAAGAAATTATATCTTCTATTCTAAATAGAAACGATACATTAACATCCCCATTGGGAGTACCCGCGAGGTTTGATGTGCCCCAGAGAGAGGCAATTTGACGCTAGTAACATTAGTGGCTGCTATTGAGGTGGAGAATTTGGCACCATGTGGGAGGGGCAGGGGATAATTGGAGCAAGTTGTCTTAAAATCACACGGCGAAGCCAGAACACATCATCTTTATAAGCATGCGGTTTGTAGCATCGTGTGAAAGAAAGAGCTTCTTTTTTCAAAAGCTTGTTTGAATGTGAATATAGCGTTTTACTTTTGAAAGTTTGATCATCTTTTTTATTTTGATAATATACCGAATAAATAGAGTGTGTTCACGTGACGTCATCAAATTCTCAAATCCAAAACTAAAGGGTCACTAAAGGTTTTATCCTCATCAGGCATAACTGGTACTAAATTTATATCTGTTTACAACTTTCCAGCTCAGTAGCGTCACCAGCGCATTTTGAATTTCGGAGTTATGGCGGTGCGTAACATGAAGCTAAGACCGCGTTTGTCGAAAAATATACACTTATCTCGTGATTTTTAGCCATTTCAGGAGTTAAAGTATTAGGAAAAGTGCTTGTGTAAATGGTTTTTTTGGCTCGGTGCAGATAATCAGTCGTCTAGATAGCCAAAATAAGTTCCAGATGTTTACACTATTTTCCGACCGCCATATTGGAGGACTAGGCTCTATAATTTTGCGTGGAACATTTCGACGAATATCTCAACTTTGGGTTTCTTATTTGCCGGTATATAGGAGAATCTTTGTTTACAATATTTGCCTCATTACCATAAGCGATACAGTTTCTGATGGAGTTGAATATTGAAAGGGCACAGCACGAGTAACTGTCCCAAGAAATTTGAGCGCGCTGCATCGAATACTTTTTGTGTGACGAGGGTTTAAAAGCTCAAAATTTTACAAAGAATGTATGAGCTCATTAGCGCTTTTGCCACATAGAAATTTTAATGTTTTTGAAAGTCAATTTCTCCTCGAAAATTACACCCAAGGAGCCAAAACTTTCACCACTTACTAAGTTTCACAAGCTCTTTAACTTTTTCTAGTAAAATCGTGTCTAGCATGATGCCTTCTATGCGCAAAGTCGTATGTTAATGAATGTAAGCAATGATGCCAGCAAAGATTCGCCTATAGATTAGCCTACAAGCGTAAAACACTGGTAGCTTTTTAGTATGTTTTGAGAGGAAATTGAAGACTTCGTAACCTTAAGTTTTCAAGAATTGTCGTACTACAATCAGGGACAAAAGTTTTGGGACAAATTTGAACTTTTGGTGCATTTGGGCACACGCCAGACGCAAATACAACTTCTTCTGCCTAACCTCGCCCCCACCCCCCACCCCCCCCCCCCCCAAACACACACACACAATGTTGAAAACTACTACCTGCAGTTTCCTCTGATTTTCAACATTGTATTGGGTGGGAAGGGGGAAGAGCAACGCGTTTTTAAAAGGAACGCAGCGCTTTTTTCAAACTTCAGTAGTAAAACACAGATAATTCATTAAATTACATAAGTGTCCCAAGGACTTTTGTCCACGATTGTAGTTATAGTTTTCAGGTGAGAACTAGACACAACGACCTCTTTTATAAAAAATCTGGCAGTTTTGTAGAGCACCACTTTAAAAGGTTCGTTTCGTTAGTCAGCAGTAAATTTTATACGTTTTGTGTAGCGGTCCTTAATCTTCGACAAAATTGAAACAAATTTTACAGAAAAAAACAAGAAAAGATTTGTGCTTGTATGCGTTGCCAATATATACATGCAAAGAGGACTGCATGGACACCGAGATAACTTCTGCTATCCCTTATTATATTTACAAGAGTTAGAAAAGGTAGATAGTGTTCCATTCCGCCAGACTCACATATTTTCAAATTACAAGGGTTTTACGACAATTAATGCTGGAAATATCCTGGCGTTAAATCTTGGCTTACTATATCACGTGTAATCTTTTGTGCTTTCGTTCTGACTTCTGATCATCTCAGCAAATAGTCCACCCTTTGTTATCAACACTTCAGGTTTGTCAAACTCCATCACTTGTCCACCATCAAGAACCAGCACCTTGTCGTAATCCAGAATGGTGTTCAGTCGATGAGCAATAGTAATGACTGTGGAATCCTTAAACTTGTCACGAATGACCTCCTGGATCAGACAGTCAGTCTTGAAATCCACATTAGCGGTGGCTTCATCCATGATGATGATCTTGCTCTTCTGGACCAGTGCACGAGCCAAGCACACCAACTGCCTCTCACCAACGCTTAAGTTTGTTCCACACTCTTTCAGCTTGAATTCGAGTTTCCCTGGTAGGTTTTCCACGAGAGTCTTAAACTGTACTTCCCTCAGCCCGGTCCAAAGGTCCTCATCCGTGTATTGTGAGAACGGGTCCAAGTTCCGTTTCAATGTACCTCCAAATAGTACCGGATCCTGGGTTATAACAGCCATGGACTTACGGGCTTCCTGGAGATCGATAGACTCAATATCAATTCCATCGATAAACACCTAAGGATCGAAAAGTCACATAATGATTATTTTCCATTAAATGCGGGCCCAGTAGGCAATCGTCGATAAAGGGATTAAATTTATAATTACATACTAACAGTATGTTACTCCGGACTGAACAAAGGATAGTTCCATACTTAATTGAAATTCATATACCTCAACGCCTTAAAAGTGGAAAAATGGCTAAGAAATCCATTGTTCGTCAATTTAGCTTACGTCTTGTTGGGGGTTAAACACCATCTAAAATTGTACATTTTCAAGCCACCACATAAACATCCCTCGCGCGCGTAGTTACGCATTCTTTTCCCATTAAGGGATAAAATTGAACATGTTCGCTTCTGTTGGTTATTGACATTAATTATGGTTACGAGCGATCTTTCGGCTCCTCCTCCCCCTTTACTCCGCTCTTTGATTTTCTTTGATCCCCTGCTCCAACGAATACCCCTTCATTTTGTTCCAAGAATTTAAAAAAAACCCTGCGTTCAGCAACGATTCATTTACCTTTCCTAAAGGATCTGGCATACGGAACAAAGCGGATACCAAAGATGACTTTCCAGCGCCGGTACGACCAACAACTCCCACCTTCTCCTTACTAGAAACATGAACGTTAATGTTCCTTAAGACGCGAGGCCCTCCTTTGAAGTAAACTAAAGAAAGGTCCTTTATCGTCAAACTTCCTTCATTAGGCCAGGACACTGGAGGGCGGGTTTCAGTGTTGTAGCCGACCTCTGGATCCAGTTTGGTGTACGACATGACACGTTCCACTGACGTCATCAAATTTTCCACTTCTGACGCTAATCGTACGCCATGTTGAGTAATGTTTAATGTTTGCAGTGCGTAGGTAAGAGCAAGTCCAGCTAATGCTGTGGACAACAAGGGCAATAAAATTGTATATGAACACACCATGAATAATATACGTGCATAACGGAACTTTTTGCTGAGGAAAACTACAATAAATAACATTAGAGGTGTAAAATGACACGTAAAGGCCACTTTTTCGCTGAAATATAGAACTAAATGACCGGTTTGCCCACTTTTCATGTTCTTATGGAAATGATTGGCTAATTTAGTCCGTGGTAAAGACATAAAGAGGTCAGTTGGGTAAAGTCTCAGGGGTACATGTAAGGGTTTTCTAAATTAGTGCTGCAACGTCCAGCTTGGGCCGGGATCAACTCGACCTCTACTTTAGCTTTGTTTGACTCGCTTAGTTCACTTGCACTGTCTTAAACGGCTTTAATAGGCAGGGCATGGCTTCTGTTAAGAGAGAAGACGAGGTAGATAGCACTCTCAGTACGACATGGCCACATTTATATAGAGCAATATAAGTGCATAAACTCACCAGAATTTTCAGTAATCAAAATGGCGGTCACTGCCACAATCGTAATGAACACACTAGAGAGCAAATCGAGACGCAAACCAAACCAACGACTACAGGACACCACCATAAAGAAAGCTTGCGTGTTTTCGTCCTGATATCTGAAAAAAATCAAATGAAACATTAAATTTTGCGAGAAATTAATGGAACCTAACTTGCGCGGCAAAGCCACATAGAAGAATGACAAGGAGAGATAATAGCCATCGAGAAGAGCAATAATTTCTGAGACTGTACCTACTTCGCAATTAGCATATCAAAAGCCTTTTCTGTTCATTGTTCATTCTGTTTATTTGCCTTTTTACCTAAAACAATAGTTATAATTTATAAATATTTCAATGTATGGCGAGGTGACCTCGAGAAACCTTCAGGCTTTTAGTTGAGGCCACCTCGTACGTAACAATACGGTTACATAGATAGTGCTGCAGTGTGCGGCTTTGCCAGTTCAGCAATTATTCTACTAGAAACTCTAGCAGTTTTTTCTTAAAATTGGGAAAACTTGACAAAGAAGTGATTATAACAGGAAGGGAATTCCAGATCTTTGGACCTTGGTAAAGAATTGTGAATTTTTTTTTCTTCTGTCATTTGCCTGAAATCACCGGATTTGTGGCCGAATTTGGTTACGGTACCTTTTTGGTGCTCTTTTCGCTAAAATAAAAACCGTGACTCAAAAATCGCCTGACATGACGCTGAAGCATATTACGAAAAGAGGTCCGTTCGGGAAGAGGCGTATTCCGCCTGACGTTTGGGGTACAAGGAGGACCTAGTAAAAATTGGTTTTGATTTCTTTTTAGCTTATAATCTACAAGGAGAGTTGTTGAGGAGGAGTCAATTTGATTTCAGACCGCAGAGTTAATCCTCACCAAACGAGAACAAGGCTAGTCAAAACGAGTGGTTTCCAGTGGTATAAAAATTGTGGCAAGGATACGTTTGCTTCACATGAAAACCTTGGAGAGCGACATACCTCTCAAGCCTGTCCAGAAATGTCCTGTTCATGTTTGAAGTGTGAACTATTTCGAGTCCTTTTGCTGTTTCTGTGATGTGTGAGTACACAGGACTGCATTTGATGGCCTCAATCCTCTTGAGTTCTCTGGAAGACTTCAGATAATAGCGTGCAAAATAACTAAATAACATAACAAATGGAAGAAGAGCCAAGAAAAGCCAGTAGTTCACCACAGCGGGAACGATTGTGACACAGATCGCGAAGAGGCAAGATATACAAGCGTGAAGAAATATCAGTGGCAGCACATCGTCCATGCAACCAACATCTTTGGAAAAGCGATTCTGGATTCGCCCTGCTGGGTTTGTGTCAAAAAACAACACAGGTGCTTTGATAGTCGACAGCGTCATTTTGTTGTGAAGGTTCTCAGCTGCTTTCAGGAGGGTGTAAGTGAAAAAGAAAGACGACACTGCCATGACAACGATGGACACCGCTACCAGAGTGGCGTGAATAGCTTGAATGATGGGTGCTTTTTGTTGCTCATGTGACATCTCTGCCATTCTGGCCAACCACCAGTTTGGAGCTATGAGGCAAACTGAAATGGGAATGACGTTAGTCGATTAGTTATCGGCCAATTTGCTTCTTAGTTTGCGAAGAAAAGGTGCACTTGTGATGTTACCCATCTACAGGGGTTGTTTTTAGTGAAGTAGGCTCTCTCTGTTCTACACGCGAATTTGTTTAGCTCAGAAGTTTGGACAATCGCCATCATTCTTAGACATTTGGGCTCCAGAACACGAATTACGTTAGTTGTTGCTAGCTAAAGTTGAATGACATGAATGAGAAATATAACTAAGGAGTCAGAGTATATAGAGAAAAGGCCAACAAGGCCAACAAAATTGAGGAAGCTCACCTTGTGCCAATATCAATAAAATGACAAGGGTGATTATCATTGGAACTGGCAGTCCTTCCCTAAAGAAATTCCAGTAGAGTCTCCAGTCAACAGTTCCAGCTGTTTTACTTTCCTCCTCTTCCTTCAGATCAAGGACTGTCCCGTGTTCATCATCTTTGGACCAAGACGTGCTTGAGAGGACAGGAAAGTTGGTAGTTTGAACGTTCAGTTCATCGTTCATATTAACATCGTGACCGTTTTCACCCTGCGGTAGTTCTGGCAACTGTAGGTCACCTTCAAAAGCTGCGTTGTGTTCACCTTCAGTGTGTTTTATAACCGGGGCTAGAGGGATTGAAGGTGTATGAATCACCCTTTTTGAAACCACTGTATCACTATGCTCATCAAGTCTATCCTCAAGCATAGACTGATCTTCAACGGGCTCAGACAATTCCAAAATTTGTGAAAGTACTCCCTTTTCTTTAAGCTCCATATAACCTCCCTGATGAACGATTGAACCGTTTTCCATCACAGCAATGTCGTGGACGTCTTTCAAATACTGCAACTGGTGGGTAACAAGCAAACGAATGCGACCCGATAAATGGCCGACTATACAGGCGTCAAAAAGTCTTCTTCCCACCTTAATATCAACCGCACTCAAGGGATCATCCAGCAGGTAAATATCAGCGTCTGAATACACTGCGCGAGCTAAACCCACACGCGCTTTCTGACCTCCACTGAGAGTAACTCCACGCTGTCCAATTTCCGTCATGTCTCCATTGCTGAAGACGGCCAAGTCTTTCGTCAAACCACACACGTGAACAACATTTAGAAACTTTTCCTGGTTGAATGGCAGACCAAACAAGATGTTCTCCCTTATAGTCCCAGAAAACACCCAGGGGATTTGAGGAACGTAGGCTACTTTTCCATAAAACGATACGTGTCCTGCACATAGAGGTAGTTCTTCAAGAATGGCTGTTAGCAGAGAGGATTTTCCACTTCCTACTGCACCTGTTATCGCTAACATGTTATCGTTACATCCGACGTTTAAGGTGATGTTGTTTAAGGTTTTGGCGCGGTTATCTTGATTCCATGAACACGATGCATCAGAAATTAACAGATAAGGCTTTCTTGTGTCTGAGAATAGTTGATCCGTAAAGGGATGTGACAGAAAGTTACAAAAATTACTCGAAGTATTCGTGTCAGTGCTTTTGAGTGTCGGAAACTCGTCTCGTATCACGTAGTTAGTCAATTTGACGACTTCCTTTTTCTCGCTATTTTCAAATGGGACTGCAAGGCTAGCGTCAAGATTCAATTGTCTTGTTAAAGGCTTAGCACACGTGTTGTGTTTTTCGGGCTCTTCAAACTTTGATACTTCGCCATTAAGAAAAATCTGCGTTCTGTCAATCGCCACTTTGGCATCTGCCACTTTGTGCACGGCTATACTCAAATTGTAGCAAAATGTTGTCCTTAGCGTCACTAAGCCTAACAGAAGAGTGAATATCGAGGCTGATGATAAGTGAGTTCCTGTCAAAATCAGCGTGGCTACTGAAATCAGAGCGGCGATGGGAAGTGTTGTGAAAAATAAAACAACCACCATTGAGACAATGATACCTTTCAAACGAAGAAGAGCCATCTCTTTTCTGAAAGAAACAAAAATAAATTTAGTCACTTGGATCATTATAGTTGATCATCACTACCTCGAGAGCTCGCAAATCTAACTTATCTTTACAAAATCTCCATCCTGATAGAAACTGACGCGCACTTCTTTCAATTTGGTTCTCTTGTTGAAGCTACTGTTGTTGATAAGTTTAGCCCATTCTTTTTTAGAGCACAGGTAAACGAGACGTTATGTAATCATTGGCTCGGAAGCAATAAATATAAGCATTTCAACGCGATCCAACTCGTTTTTCGAGTTATACTTAATTAGGCCTCATATGCACTCGAACAAAGCCGCGCAGAAAGAGGGTGTTAGGGAACATTTTTACTCCCTGGTGCTGTCCTGTCTTGTCAGGGGTGCACACATCAAATTTGGCTTCAGTGATGTATCACAAAAATATTACAAAGCTACCTTTTAGTCAAGTGTTTTATTTACCTGCGAATCTCGCACACAGCGTCTCTGAATTTCCACTCCCAAGCATACATCTTCACTGCTCGTATCCCGGTGATGATTTCATTCATTACCACGAGCCGTTTGTCTGTAAAAGCGGCCGCCATCTTCCTGAGCTTAGCAGCTTTTTTTGCCATTAACATTTGAAAGGCAACTAAAACGAAAAATATGACTGCACCAATAAGAGCCTCCCAACCAATCAAGTACCACAGGATTATCAAGCCGATTACGAGTTCCAGCGGTGCAGATAGCATATAACCCACTTGGTTCAAGCTCTTCTCAATTTTTTGAGCGTCATTGGAGACTAGGTTGATCGTATTTCCAGACATTGTTGCTTCCAGGCTGTAACGATTTAGAGAAAGAACCTAAAATGTGAAGAAAAATGGTAGTTAAGACTTGGCGGTGGCTTATTTTTCGCCTTTCCATAAGGAGAGTCTAAACAACTGTACAACGTTGATGGCTAAGAGTGAATTCTAACGAATATTAGTTTTTTTACCTGTGGAAATATGTCCTTAGGCCAAAGCAAAGCAAAACAAAAAAGCGGGGATCTAGGAAGACTGTCGCAGCCTGTAAAAAGGCTGATAAATTCTGGGCAGTAACTGTCTCTTATCTCAAAAAGGGCGCATCTTCTGGCCAAATATTATCTCAAATAAGGAGCTTTGCAGAAAAACTGATTACCAGAGTATTGCCATGGAAATCAAACGCGCAAGCGAATCCGGTCGCTGGGCCACGTACTAAGAATGGATCAAGCTCGTATTCCAAAGGTCACCTAATGATGGACACATCCTGACCAAAGGAAACCTGGTCGGCTAAAAACCAACTGGGACCGAACTTTCATTTCTGAGCTCAGCTACGTAAAACTCACTTGGGATGAAGCAATACATCTCGCGCAAAAAAAGGGAAGAAAGAGAGGGATTGTTGTTGCCTTATGTCCCACAGGGGAGTGAGTAATACTAACCCCTCTTGAATTACCCTCCCCTGCCCAACTTTCAGACTTTTTACAGTTACAATTCAAGTTGCACTACCTTCTTGTACACGAGTCCAATTAATGCCACTTTCAGCTTCAACCCCCAAAGTTCGGTTGTGTAATTGTAGTGTTGTGTGGATGCACCTTGTATCACGCTTGTTATCCCCAAAAGTGCCACGTAGATGAACGCCCACTTCATGTCCATATTTGGCCCATCATTTAACGTCTTCAACACAAGCCAAAGACATACTGGCAAGCAGACAAAACTTACACACCGAAGTGTTAAGAAAATTATCATCACAAAACGCGATCTCCAGGAAATAAGTCCGACCATTGCCTTCCATAAACGTGGTTTCGTATTTTTTAATTGACTCCTTTTGAGTTCATCGAACCAACACCTCTCAGCTTTTTCTACAAGTACCTCGGCTTTGTAATCATCAAGAAGCGGAAACAAATCCTCATCTGTCAGTGGCCGTTTACTTCCGAGTGTCAACACGTCATTCATCCACCAGAAAAACATGATTGACAGCCAACTTGCCGTTTCTCTTGGGTTGTTTTTCTTTGATACGTTTTCCATGTTTTGGTCCGTTTTTGAAGTGGTTTCCAGTTATTTCTACATGCGCGTCATACTGTTTTATTCTGATAAAAGGAACCGATGTGTCGTCGAGTTAGCAATAAATAACAAGGACTAGTAGAATTGTACTTGTATACTAATGCAAATGCTGCAATCTGATTAGTTGAGCTACTCGTATACTATCAGCCATTATGGTACAGTGCCTGGAGTTCGTCCACAAGATGTAAACGTTTTCTGGTTTCAATAATGTTTTGAGGAAGATTTAAAAATATTATTAGATAATCAATTAATTCTCAAGAATACTAAGTAATAGTAGTTAGACCGAGCGGAGTACAATTCAGGGAGCAATCTCGCGAGTAATTCAAAATTGGACGAGCGCGAAGCGCGAGAGCGATTTCAAATAACGAGCGTACAAATTGCGGAATTAAAGATGTCTTTTGAGAACTTCCTTTGAGCGAAACTTCTGTGGCGCTTTTCATAAGTTTTGAACATTGCTGAGGAAGCCATTAAAGCGCGCGTAATTGACGTGCGAAAGACTTGGGTATCCAGTTACAAAAAGTTAAAATTGGATACCTGTAATTGGACACCGACGTGATCGCGTGCCCATTACGTGACAAATAGGCGTACAAAGAAACAATGCCGATCAAGAATTTTGTTATAGATACGACTAATGCTGTACTCTATTTAACAAAAAGATTCCATGTTGCGGTACGTCTGTTAGGTAATAGATCACAGATGATGTCAAAATGTGGTAAGAGCAAATAAGTGGCACACGAGGCGATAGCCGAGTGTGTCACTGATGTTCTTACCACATTTTGACGTCGTCTGTGATCTATTACTGAACAGATGCACGGCAACGTGGAATCTATTTGTTTATTTAATAAAGAAACAACAGAAAAGCCTTTTTTGTTTTAAAATCTTTCAACGTAACTCGAAAGCCGGCCTTTGCCTACTTTGGCGAACGCGAAAACCATTTGACGTAATCTATTGTTTATACAAAATGAAGCAATCTCATTGGTCGCTATGCGCAGCAAAGAATTGTGATTGGCCCAGGAAAATCACGCCCCTGTCAAACTTGAGTCGAAAATCGCTTCTCGTGGATTGAAAACTTACCGCCAAAGCAGAATTGAACTGCAAAATCTACAAATCTTAAAGAAAATGCTGAAAAGTCAAGTCAACTTTTGTCATCAGAGCAGCCCTGTGAGTCGAAAAGCTTGGATGTTGTCTTGAATATTGTATACGCTCGGAAAACTTGCGGTTGCGGTCAACACTGGAGGCCATTCGACTCGAGTTTTGAATGAAAGGAGCGTTAGTGACGGTGGAAATATCTGTCCTCTGTGGTGGGTGATTCTTAAATCAGTTTGATATAGTGACGGAGACACCTTATAGTTGGGATACAGTTGGCCGTGAGCGGTAGTGAGCTCTCGTTTTCTCGCTACTGTGCCCTGAAACGGACTGGAAAATTTGCGTCGGAAAACAAGGTTAAACTTAAGCCTGCGTGTTTATTTAAATTGATGATGTTTTGATGTTTAATTCCTGGAATCAAAGTGTGTCAATAATCACTTTGAGATTGAGAAAAGTTGAATTTTTTAAATAAATTAATGACATAAACATTTTGCTTATTGGTTTGTTAAATTCGAGGCAAAGCAATGGTTTGTTACCTTAAAGTAATTTTAAGACCAATTTTGTGTTTGGTTTAGTCTCGCTCGACTGCCGACTGAGACTGCTCAAATATTTTTTCTGAGTCATTTTGTAGAAAAGAAACCGCTTTTTCTTTCTTCTTCCACACTCTCGAACCTGTCCAATGCCTCGTCAAGACTTTTTTGTACCTTATCTTTCCCCAGTCACGTAAAATATTATCTAACTTCTCAAGACTTCCGCCATTTTAAACACAGGGAAAAACCTTGAAAAGATGACGTCAATCGTGCGTCTGTTCTCTAATAGTTCACGGGCGAGAACCAATCAAAATGTGCGGATAACTTGGGTTATTATATAATTGGGTATACACTACTCACTATAAATAACTTTTTTGTGCAAAATATACAAGCACAAATCCTTCTCCGCAGGACGAAAAACTTCCGATATTCGTGTTACAGAGATTTTTAAAGTTTCTGTCAGTTGATCCACGTATCCTGACATTTCCAAACTTTCTAGGTTACCACGTCGTTCTATTTCCCCAGGACAGGTTTTTCAAATTGACGTAGCCTTTACAAATCCTGAGAGATTTTGCCAAAGGTTTAGTAAGATAGCATAAGAATTCTTTCAACGTGTTGTAGAATAGCAATCTGTTCTCTAAACTTACAGGGAACACGATGTGTATGTTTCTATTGAGTTTTAGTATAAATCTTCTAGCGTTCTATCACGAATGCCGTTCTCTGATTGGCTACGCTACTCACTATCTATTCTGTGATAGACAGTGAGTAGCGTAGCAGTGTACTCTTGTTAACAAAATGACTGCCGCTTCTCGGCGTTTTCGAAGTGTCTGTGAAGAGGATTTATATAAAGTTTTGAACGACTAGTACATTTATACTAAAACAATTAGATTATTCGCTCTCGATTTCTGCGCGTGATAGTTGACGAGGGCGCAGCCCTCGTCAACTATCACGCGATAGAAATCTCGAGCTTATAATCTAATAGTAACGGCCGTGAGAGCTTGGGAGAACGGAAAATGCTCTGGGAGCACAAACTGTCGGGGAGCGTTTTTGCAGTTTTTGCATTCGTGTTTTTGCAACTCGTTAGAAGCAAAAAAAAGTTATAAACACGAGCTTCATTTTGTATTACTTAGATGCAAGTCACATAAGAGCACCGACGAAACGCTTACAGTATATCATCAAGAACTCGCGAGGTTGGAAAGCAAATGGAGTGTAGTCGGTTTACAGATCTATCCAAGATAGATAAACAGTTGCGAGATTTGTATCCCGTAAACCCTGGAGTTATTGCAAACGGCTTGGTTTTGGGACTTGTTCTAGCTTTGAGAGCAAATGTTTAGCCCTTCAAGAGCTGGATTTAACCAAAAACACAAAATTGAGAGCTAGGAGATGGCTGTCAATGGCCATTATCGAAAGAGGTTGTCGCCAAAACACTCCTAGACCTTATCTGAACGTACACGATGCCCTGTCAATTGCATTCTATTTCATGTTGGGGCATTACGTAATTTATATTTCGGCTGAAAACAAATTCTGAACACGCAAAAAATACATCACGTTGAGCTTTTCGTTTTGCCTCGTTATTTGCTTTAATTATTTCTTTCAATTGTTTTTGGCGTTAATTAGCCTTTGTACGCTGGAAAAGATTCCTCCTGAACTTCGGTGAAAGCAAAACTTGTTGGCGTAAAACTTCAAAATTGGGAGTGTCGACGTTTTCTATGATTTGCAGAGTACACATTTGTTGTCGTGTTCTTGTATCTCTGCCCCAATTCATACCTTCGTGCTCACTTGACATGCTGCGTAAGACTTCTTTTTTTTCTTGATCGACTGACCATGACAAAACATTTGACGTGAAAAGTGAAGGCGTCACAAGGCGTTACCAGTGGTACAAGAACACTATGTGGTCTCCCTTCTCGGACATTGTTGGGTTTACCAGTATATAGATTAAAGGAAAATTGTAGACTTACCAAGGAAAAACGGTACAAGAAGTACCACAAATTGGTGTCCACGAATTAGTGGACGTCAAATAGTTGGTAGATGCCTAATCAATATCAGTCCCTGCACTGCTTAAACCCTCAGCACAGCACAATGAGTTATATAACAACATCCAAAAAGGATTAGTGTTCAGGCTAGCATTAAAATAGTTAGTCTCCTCTTTAACATGCGTTACTCGCAAAGGAGAGAATTAAAGGTATTTAGTCAGGGCTCCGTTCTTTGCTATTATAGAGGTGCAGTTGTAAGCGAAAATGTTTCTGTTTTTTTTTTTAAGCGGAACGAATGATGTCAGCAGTTTCTGAAGGCGCCTACAAATGCCCGAGTTGACGTCATTAATGACTGTTTGACAAAGAGTGCTATGGTTTAGTGGTTGGCAAATTTAAATGACAAAAATGTTGTAAAAAGGCAACTTCATATAGGAAAAAGAAGTACGAGCGAAAAAATAAACACATCAACAAGTCATGCACGAAATGTCTGGAATAATGACTTGACTGATTAACAAAATGAAATGAGCCCAGTGGTCTGGTTTGACCTGTTTGAGAAGACTGTTCCTGGCAGACCTCAGAATAAAACGAATCCTGGTTCTAGGGTGTTCAGATGATAACCAAGCGAGCTTTATTTGTTCTGCACTGAATGCTTGGAAATCTTTTAGTTTCTACACCAAAAATGTGCTAGGAAGACTAGATATCTTTATGTCCATTAGCCACTATGCGGTATGTGTAGGCATTCTCTGGCTAAGAGAGTCTCATTACACCCTCGTCTGAGCTCACTGATCCAGGTGGATGATTAAATATTCAAGTTTATTGAAGTTATGTAATGTCAGTGGACAAAATCGTACTCCATGAAAGATAGGCTATAGCTATCAAGTCAGCAGAGATGCTTGTACACGGCTAAATCTTATACTAGTCCTTTGTTATAACATGTACAACGATCAAGGTGCTCTGTCCTGTCGTAAACTGGTAGGGAGCTCTATCTTTTGTAATTTTTCTTATTTTGCATGGCGAAACAGTTTCCTGACGCTATTTCAGTCACTAAGAAACATTTTTCTAAACGCTGTTCCAGTCACTGAAAGAACTAGTCCTGATTATGTAATCGTTAGTATAGATTCCGAAAAATAAACGCGAGTTTAATATCTATGAAGTCAGCTTTGTTTCACCTCCTGGCCTTTGTGAGAGTTCTGCTTCGCAAGAGTTTTTGGAGAGTTGCGCCAACCGCATGCCGCCACAGTGTTTATACCGGAAGAACGAATGGATTTTTTTACGGTATATCATTCTTGCGAAATCAGAGGTTGGTAGACTTCGTTAGCGGTGTGTTCTAAATAAAGTGTTATTCTGCGTCGATTTATTGCTGATTAATCTAAAGTTCGTATTCACAGATTCACTACCGAATTAACAAACTCTATACAGTATTAATTTAAAACGACCACATGCAATGAAAAATTATAAGCGAACAAAACTTCTACAATGGTATCGTGAAAAATAACTCACCTTTGCAGAAATGAAGGAAAGAAGTTAAGCACATTGAGTGTACCACATATTTTCTGATTGTGATATGTTCGTGAAATAAGGACATCCAGCAGTCGAATATTGATGTCATCTTGTTCATGTTGACGCATGGTTAAAATGTTATGGTAACACTAATTGACTCTTAATGGAGGTTGCAACTAATCCAACTCTAAAGGGCCGGATGGGCTAATTGGTTTACAAAGAAAGCCTTGTTGTGGATCCGAAGTTGAGTGCCATAGACTAGATATCTTTCTTGTTTTGTTGACTAACGTCAAAATACCATTGTTATTTTTCAGCAGTTAGGTGGCTGCTATGCCTAAATGTCATATTTTTAGGACTCAACTAACGCCAACTTAGAATAGATAAGCGAAAAAAGGGCAGAAGAATCAAACAATACACCTAAGAGAACAACTAAGCAATAATTGAGCTATAATCCATAATAGGAGCTCCTTTGTGAAGCAATGAACCCAATTAGAGCGTAGGTAATTCTCTTAAAGATAATCTTAAAATGCCTCCAAAGATTTAAAGTTAAAGGTTCCATGGAATTTTTGGATGTTTTGTAAGATTTTAAGGAAAGTCGAGACGGCTGAGATGGTTCAGCCAATCAAAATTTTTTATTGCTAGTTTAATAATGTCCAAGTATTGGATGTGCTATAGTGTTTACCTCTCTTCTTGAGTCACAAAGTCGTGCAACAATTCAAACGCCTTGTGCTTTGTTAGGACCCTATTGGGTGGATATTGTTGCTCTCGGTCTTCTCCGCGTTGCACGAACGTAACGTGGGATCGATCCTTGCTATCAAGTCAAGGGCGAACAATTCCTCTAAATCACTGAGTTTAATACCGTGAATACAATCTTAGGCACTGGCCAATCACTTATGCCAGCGGTACGCCTGCGCAAAAAGCAAGAGAATTCTATGCTAATCCTGTCTGTTAAGAAATCAATGATCTCAACGGCATAAATAGGCCACAACATTTATTTTTTCTTATTGAAAGTTGCCTTGCGTATCGTTGCTCATGGCTAAACTTTCCTGTGCAAGGTACCAGTTGTAACGATGAGGTTTGCATATTTTATGCGTATAGACTTTTACAATAGCTGACGAAATTCGCTCGCGCTCCTTTGTGGACACTGAACTATGGCCGTTGAGAGTATCCACCATGAAAATAATGTAACTCGAAGAGATGTGTAGCACAGACACGAACCTACATCCCTGCTTGTAGTTACACCTTTCCAGGCTACCTTGGTTGAGTTCAAAACCGATCAAGCGTTCTCCCTCATAGCGCAAGAAGGAATTCATAAATAACACAATTCGTTACCCTAGAGTTCATTACCCTGGGAATGGATACTTCATTTCATTCAATTTGTAGTAAGCTATATGTAGCAAATATTACGTTCAAATCAAGTTCAATTCAACACTCGAATTTTGATGGGTTAAATGTCTGATATTACGTGACAGGCAGGTTAGCCTTCACGACGAAATTTCATGTCAGCTGCAAATAGCAACCACCAAATGAAATAAGAAGAACGCTCGACCGCTCATGCAAAAAAATTTCTGTTTTCACACAAAGCGCCAAGTTAATACTCCGATCTTGTAATCCTTTGTACTTTTACAAAGCAATTTGCAATATTCTTGTTACACTTAAGGTTAGATCAAAATGTGTCGGAAACGTTCAGCAGTGAATCAGACCATCGGTCTCGAAATCCACTTTAGTGGGGCTTCATCCATGATCATGATCTTGCTCTTCTGGAGCAGTGCACGAACTAAGCACACCAGCTGCCTCTCACCAACGCTTAATTGTTCCAGACTCTTTCAGCTTGGATTCAATCTTCCCTGGTAAGTTTTCCACTAGAGTCTTCAACTGTTCTCCCTCCAGAGCTTTTCAAAGGTCCTTATCCCGCGTGCATTGCGTGAATGGATCCATGTTCCCTTTCAATGTACCTCCAAATGGCACCGGGCGTCTGTGAGATTGATAGATTTAATATCAACAACATCCATTGATATGTAAAGAAGAAAGGAGGATGAATGGAATGTTCACCTTAATTGAAGTGTTATATTATCTTATCTTATTATGTGCTCTCTCGTCCTCTTCTTCATGGTACCAATTAACAATTAGATTGTGAGCTCGAGATTTCTTTGAAATGAGGTTAGCAGTTGATAATGAGGAGGGCCACATCAATGATCACCTTATAGAAATCAAGTGTTCATAGTAAAATTGTTCTTGTGGAATTCTAACCAAGTTTCCTTCACATAGTAATTTGCAATTATTTCTTTACTTTTATGGCCTAGTTGCAATTTCATACTGTACGAATCTTTCACCAAGATCATTTAAAACAACCACAGTTTCATGGCCCAAGGGTCTTAACGGGTTTCCACTTCATCAAACGAAAAATTGCGATGAGAATGTATTCTTTAATTACCTTGCCTGAGGGATCTGGCGTGCGGAACAGAGCTGATACTAAAGATGACTTTCCAGTGACAATGCGACCCACAACTCCCACCTCCTTACTTGAAACACAAACGTTGATGCCCTTCAAGACATGAGGTCTGCCTTCAAAATAACCGGCAAAGAGAGATTCTGAGTTGCCAAGCTTCCTTCGTAGGGCTAGGACTCTGGAGGACGTTAAAGGTGCTTTAACATGGGGTATTTTCCATCTATAGGTAATTGTGCGAGGTTATATTTCTCTCCGAGAAATGATAGTTTGATACTTCCTTCATTGTGAGAGATTTAATAAAGAAAATCTCTGGGCAGACCAATAATAGCGTTGTCACAGTAGTAATAATGATAATAATAATAATAATAATAATAATAATAATTTAATAACTTTTAGAACGCTATTTACATTTACTGATCAACAGCGCTTTACAACTTAAAATACTACAATAACATTCAAAATTTTAAAACTAATTACATGTATATTAATAAAATAGCATATTTATAACAATGATAATGAACTTAATTGGTAATACTAATAAGAGTGAATGTAAAAGCAAGATACGCTATCAGCTTTCATTTAAAAATAGCTGATGACTGAATATCACGTAATTCGGCAGGCAAACTATTCTATAAATATGGAGCAGCAGCAGAGAAAGATCTATCACCTTAAGTGACAAGCATTTTCCTTATAGGAGGGCCTAACAGTAAACTTTGATTTGATCTAAGATTATATATAGATCTAGGCATAATGTTAATTAATTCTATGATATACTTGGGTGCCAATCCGTGAATAGCTTTAAATGTTAAATTTAAGATCTTAAAATGAACACGACGTTGTACTGGTAACCAATGAAGTTCATAAAGCGCGGGAGTAATCTGTGAGTACTTTCTGAAGGTCAGTACAAGCGTAGCCGCAGCATTCTGCACACGTTGCAATTTAACTATTTGCGACTTAATAAAGGTCCAAGGTAGGAGCCTTGTGGAACACCACAGTCCTAGTCAAAATAATGTGACAAAGTTCCATGTATAGAGACTCGCTGACTTCTTTGAGAAAGATAGGAGTAGAACCAATTAAGAGCATTCCCACGTGGACCAACATCATTATGCAGACGATCGAGCAACACATTATGGATCACTGTGTGAAATGCTGCATTAAGATCCAATAGAACCAGTAACGTTATATGCTGGGAGTTCATCTTTAAAAGAATACCATTCATTACTCTCAGTAATGCAGTCTCAGTACTGTAATGTTGTCTATGCAGACTGGAACAAGGGATAAATGTTGTGCCATCATATGTTCACGCAAATGACTAAAGGCAGCCCTTTCAGTTAGTTTTGACACATACTGTAGGTTACTTACTGACCTATAGTTCGTAAATACCAGAGCTAGACAAGAACCACATGTATATATATTGGTACATCGAGGTGTCAACTGCGAGATGGAATACCGTTTTAAAGTGGTTTGTGTCTATGTTTTCAGAGTTCCCTCGATGGTAAATTTCTGCAGTGAGTCATTGAATGTCACGATTTCTTTTTGTATTGAAAATAAATACTTAAAGATCGATTGACATATTGAAACAAGAAACTTTCCTCACCGTCTCTGGCTAGACTGAGCTGTATTTCAGTCTGTGGGGCAATGCAAACGAAGTGAGTTTTGCCTTGGGTGCTTATTACAGCTCCTACTAGAGGATATGCGGCCCTGAACAACGGCCAAAATTTCGACGCGAAAAATCATTAGGAACACTCTTTAGCCTACCCTTTCATGGCAATAAATATTCCGACTGATTTTTTCCATTGCATTATGATCACCATGATGTTGAGCAACAAACTTTCACTAACTTACCAAGACTAATACTAATATTTTTTGAGATCAAAATCGCCGCCACTGCGACAATCGTGATAAACACACTACAGACCAAATCGAGACGCAGACCAAACCAACGAACTCAAGACACCAACACGAAGAAAGCTTTAGTGTTCTCGTCCTGATGACTAAAAAGTGAAATTCAAAAACCGTTATTGCGGTACAGTAACGCTTGAATTGTCACTTGACCCACTCAGTCGAAAGGTTGAAAGTGGAGTGTGTGCTTTGCCGTTCATGCGGCTGAGATAAAAAATGAGACGATCTTCGGGATGCTTGTAGCTTTTTCCAGCCGTTCAGTTAGTTGGGGTGTAATGCGAAAAATGGCGCTAAGCCTCTCTCTTCTTTTTTTTTTTTTAGCTCAGCCGTTTTGTTGCGCTGCGCGCCAACTAACTGAACGCCCGGAAGGGCTAACACGCTGGGGAAGCTAAAGGAAAGAAGCAAAGCAGTTTAGGGAAATGCTGTAGAAACCAGAACAAAAACACTGTATGGAATATCTGGACTAACGTTTACATCAAAAATGGGTTCCATAAGGGACGGGCTGTGGTTGGCGCGACATAATATAAAGTGGTAAATCAAGAACACCGAGTCAATTTTAGTAATCGTTGTAACCTGACTTGGACTGACATTCATCGTCATCATTTCCCTTCTATTTTTTCCCCTTTTTTAGGCGAGCGTATGCATTACCACAATTTCTCTATTCCTCCACGGGAAGAGGTAGCGGCAACTTAAATTTGTAGCATATTATTTACGAAGTATTTTCTGTTGCGAAGAGGGCAGTAGTGAGGTAATTCATTGCTAACATTATTTTAGTAAACCCCAGTTTTGAGAGTAACAGGTTGGATATTTCTCCTATCGATAACCACAGTGTGATTCACAAGTGTTCACAAGATTGTTTCGAAGAAATCTTTGTTTGAATTGATTGTGATTTCTTGATGTAATTAGACTACGACTAACCTGTCAAGCGTTTAGAGAAACGTTCTGCTTATGTTTCAAGTGTGCATTATTTCAAGACCATGCGTTGTTTCTGTGATATGTGAGTACACAGGACTGCATTTGAAGGCTTCAATCTTCTTCTCTAGAAGGCTTGAGGTAGTAACGCCAAAATCAAAATTGGAACAGGCAAGAAGAACCAGTAATTTACGGCAGCGGGAACTATTGTGACGAAGATGGTAAAGAGGCAAGCTATGCTAGCGTGAACAAATGACGTCGTCCATAGAACCAACATCTTTGGAAAACCGATTTAGGATACGCCCAGCAGGGCTTTGGTTAAAGAATAACAGGGGGGCTTTAATGATCGACAGGGTCATCTTGTTTTACAGGTTCTCAGATGTTTTCAGAACTTCGAGAGTAAAAAAGAACGATGACCCTAACCAGTAAACGAATACGACCCGATAAATGACCGACTATACACGCTTCAAAAGATCTTCTTCCTACTTTGATGTCGACTGAACTCAGCGGATCATCGAGAAGGTACCTACCAGCATCTGAATGTACTGCCCGTGCTAGTCCTTTTTGACCTCCACTAGGGGTCACCACACGTTGCCCAACTTCCGTCATGTCACCGTTGGTAAAGGCCGCCAAGTCCTTCATCAAACCACACGTGTCAACAATATTTTGGAAACATTTCCTTGTTGAATGGAAGACCAAACAAAATGTTCTCATCACAGTCCCAGAAAATACCCAGGGAATTTGAGGAATGTAGGCTAATTTAATTTTCCGTGATACGATATGTCTCATGCACTTAGAGGTAGTTCACCAAGAATAGGTGTTGCAAAGACGATTTTCCACATCCTGTGGGTCCTGTTATTGACACCATGCTACCACTGGAGACAATTAAAGTTATCTCATGCAAGGTGTCTGTGTTTATCTCAGATCTTGATTCCAACAACACGAAATGTCCGCAATTGAGAAATCAAAGTGGCTATGAGCCCCTCAACTTGAAAAATGGATTGTCTGTGAATAGTGACAGTTTTGATACCACTGACTTGAGGTTTCAATCCGTAGGTTTAGTTAAAGTTAAAGCCCACTGGCAAAACGCAACGATAGGAGAATATAGAAGGAGATGTAACACCGTTGGAAACATTCGATTTTCATGAAGTTATTGGTGATCCTCGTCCGAGACAATTGTAAAGAAAGTACCGCTTCTTTTCCGATCAGCAAAGCAAGCTTAATCGTATTCTCATTTTCATTCCTATCTTTTTTTCGTTCTTTATTTTCTCAGGCGATATAATCAATGATTTTTTTTCTTTCTCTGTTACCTTTTGAGAGCTCTTAGAAATAATAGAAAAAAATTATCCAACATAGAGTAATAATACTACAAGGACGGGACTGCGTCTCGTCCGGTCAACAAATTTAAGCCCTGTTCGGCGAGGTTCCTGCTTGGATGGAATGCCCCGTGATATAATAACTTCTTAATTTTTTCGCTATTCGACAGGTCCGTATTTATCTTTGAAGTATTTATTTACAATACTGTATCAGTAATAGCGAAACGCGTCGTTCGAATTATCCTCAATTTTTTTGTCTGTTGATCGTCCAAAACTTTTAATCAAGCTCTCATTTGTTTTCCGCTGATCTCTCGGGTACGCGAGTCGGGTCTACAAGTGCGCGCGGGATCCGTTCCTAAGCAGTGGCTAGTAATCGAAGCTATTCTGTTTTTAGTGAATGGTATCTTTTAGGGGTCGAATGAAGCTTGAGCAACGTCCACATGGGTCTTCTTTAGGGGTTACATTCAAATTTTCCGACGAGCATCCCTGACTTTCTCATATGGGAGTTCCCTCCAGGGGTTCCAAATGTCTAACAGGTAGTGAAGGAGTGAAGGAGTGATGGAGTGAAATCGTCCCACCACTACAACTTGCAAAACATAAATATTTTCCAAGTTAAAAAGGCTCTTTTGAGTTGAGCAACTTATTTGGTCAGGGGCAATTAATGGAACCCTGGTCTGCTCCAGGAATTGTTCTGATAGCCCCCCTCCCCCCCACCCCATCCCCTAGATAGGATTGGTCAAAGAAAGGCTTTCAGTATGTTGATCTGTATTGTCGTGGTGTTCGGTTCCTTAAGTCATTGGCACGTCATGATCAAGAACAGTCTGCATTCTGTCAATTGCTACTTTAGTATCTAAGCCATTACGTAGGGCCACGCTCAAATTGTAGCAAAACGGTGTCCTCAGGGTCACGAAGCCTAGAAAAAGGGTGAATATGAGAATCTTTGTTTATAAATATTTGCCTAATTTGCAGATGTGATACAGTTTCTGATCGAGCTTTAAAAACATCAGTTCTGATTATTGAAAGGGTACAGCACGATTAACCGTCACAAATAGTTTGAACCCGATGTATTGAATACTTTTTTTGCGACGCGAGTTTAAAAACTCAAAATTTTTACAATGAATGTATGAGCTCCTTGGCGCTATTGCCACCCAGAATTTTATAGTTTTAGAAAGCCAATTTCTCCTCGAATATTAAACCCAAAGAGCCAAACATTTTACCAATTACTAAGTTTCACAAGCTTTTTAAATGTTTGTAGTCAATTCCTGTATAGCGTGATGCCTTCTCTGTGCAAAGTCGTATGTTAATGGCAAAATGTAAACACTGACGTCAGCAAAGATTCGCCTATACCGTGGCTAATTATAGGTGCGTTCCTGTCAAAACCAGCGTTGTGACTGAGATGAGAACAGCGATGGTAACCGTTGTAAGGTACAAAATTACTAGCAAGGAAACAGTGATCCCTCTGAAGCGAATTAGCGACATCTCCTTCCTGCATAACGAACAGCATAAAGGTTAGACTTTCTAAAAGCCCTTTCCAATAATTCCTCCCTGGCCTGTTGGTTTCGCCGCTGGAAAGGACGACCTCTCGCGACTTACGTCGTTCGCGCTCGCGCTCGCGACTTCGTCGCATTACCACTTCACTCAAAGGAGATAAATAAGTCAAGGATTACGAAAAGGTCGACTTGTGGCAAGTCTAAATAAAGGTGATTTTACTCAATACCTTTTCTTAGAAGACATTGGCAGAGTTGTAATCTAAAAACACCTTTTCGATAACTTCCAGCAGAACAGGTTCGAAAGCTATTCACAGCAAAACGATTTTAAAGCTTGAATTGAAATGCGAATGTACAAAACCATGACGCAATTCATCACGTTCAAACAAGGGAAATCGCCACCATGACGCTGTATGGATATCTCAGATCTTAAGCAACAGATTTTTACCAGTTATTTCTCCGTTTTCTCCCTAGGTTTAGTTGCGTTTAAGAAGATATGTCGAACACTCGAGACATTGTTTCACCGCATTTCCGAACAGGTGAAGTTCGTCAAAAGTACTCCGAAGCGCGTCGTATTCTTAACTCTCTTCCTGGTGTTTGCAGTGTGGTAAAACAAGGTCTACCGTGTTTGATGTAATATTTCTAATCATACGCTCGGAGACTATAAACCTAACCACTGGGCACAACTCGTATTTTGTTGCCAAAAGAGGCAAAGTCACAAGACAGCCTTTTCATACTTCTGTCCCTTGACGGTTTCCTTGTCGCCTTTGACGTATATTTCTCAAGTGTTCTTTTCGTCCCACTATTTTTTTTTTTACCTGCGAATATCGCGGACGGCGTCTCTGAAATTCTACTGCTAGGCATACATCTTCACCGCTCGTATTCTAGAAATGATTTCGTTCATCACCACGAGCCGTTTATCGTTGAAAGCGGCAGTTCTATCTCTGAGCTTGACGGATTTTTTCGCCAGTAACGTTTGAAAGGCGACAAGGACAAAAAATATCGCTGCACCAACGAGAGCTTCCCAGACAATCAAGTACCACAGGATAACCAAGTTGATAATAAGTTCCTATGGTGCAGACAGCACAAAACCAACGTGACTCAAATTTCGCTGGACCTTTTGTGCGTCATTGGGCACCAAATTGGTGGTATTTCCAGACAGCGTAGCTTCAAGGCTGTAACGATTTAGATAGAGAACCGAACAGAATCAAAGAGCTCTTGGAGCCTACTTCTGAATGCAAAGGCCTTTGTCTGATTCAGTTCTTACTGATGTAAGTCGTTTGAAATTCAAGAACTGAAACGAAATTTATTCCTTTCTTTGTTTCTTTGCGTTGTTAACAGGCACTGAATGAGTGAATGAATGAAAGACCTTATTAAAGTATCAATAGCATTTAACTTAAAAAAACTAATTGGGGACAGTATTTACACAATAAAATATACCGTTGTAGACAGTTATATACTGTTGCGCTTTGTCGGCGAAGAGCTTGAAACAAGGAGCACGGTACTTGATGGTTAAGTAGCTTGCGTAGCAAGCATTAGTAGTAAACATTCTTGCTACTTCTACTTCAGGGTAGAGACCAGAGAGAGAGAGAGTAGTGATCCCCTGGTCCCCTGGGGGTTGGGAGCAGGGCTAACGACCCTGTCACATAAAAAGCGTTATGTTACAGAAACCTGAAGCATTAACAATGATACAACACAATCTTGGAGTCTTGCTGCTGGAGTTGGAATGACACTCTTGGGTCAAAGCCGGCGGGAAGCCCAAAGGTCGATAGGCCCCATAGTGGCACCCAAGAACTGTACAACCATTGGCTGCTGGAACGTGAGGACTATGGTAGAGGCAACGCGGACAGCGCAAGTGGCCAAAGAGATGGCAGAATATGGAATTAAAGTGCCAGGGATAAGTGAGACCAGGTGGAAAGGTATGGGGTCAATAACACTGTAGAGTGGTGAGAAGGTGGTGTACGTAGGAGATGATATGGTGCGACAGGGAGGAGTAGCCACTATGATGAGTGCTAGGGCAAGAAGAGCCTTGAAGGAATGGACGCCGATGAGCAAGAGGGTCATCAAGGCACGATTCTACTCAAAATACAAAAAGCTGACGGTAATACAAGCATATGCACCAGCGAATGAGGCGATGGATGAGAAAAAAGATGAATTCTACAACCAGCTGCAGGACACGGTTTCTAGGTGCAATAGACACGACATGATCGTGGTGATGGGAGATCTGAACGCTAAGGTAGGGAACAACAACGCACTCTGGTAGACCGAACGTTTAAAATCAACAATACTTGGGCTAGCTTTTACCTTGACATAAATAACCATACCAAAACATTAAGGTGGAATTTGTTCCCTTTTAACGTCATCGAGAATGTTGTTAGAAAATTTCTTAACAATCATTTCACCTCCGATTCCTCTCAGGGTACTACTCGTAAGGACAGTTGTTTGTATTTTAAATTACCGTACATCGGTCCTTTCTCTTTCCCCACGCAACGCAGAATTAGGAAATTAGTTAGCACTTTTACACTGACCTAGACTATAGAAATAAAAAACGCGCCCGAGTGCATTGTTGAGTTATATAAGCACGCGGGAATTTTTAAGAACACGAGAGAAGTGCATAGAGAAGCACGAGGCGCAGCCGAGTGCTTCTCGCACTTCTCGAGTGTTCTTAAAAATTCCCAAGTGCTTATATAACTCAACAATGCACGAAGGGCAAGTTTTTTTATTTCTTTTATAAAATGTAAACCACCACATTAACATAAAGACATATTAAACAAGAAAAGGATTGCGAATTTTAATTAATCAAAATAAGTATTCTCCTCACATGTACATGCTTTCTTTTTATTAGCTTAAATGCTGAATGAAAAGTAAAACCGTTCCCTTTGTGGCAAGAAACAAACGTTTTCTAAAAAAAGTCAGAACGGTTCTAAAGAAATTATTACAGCAAAAAGAATCTCCGAAAGCTGAAGCAGTTCCCCAGTTCACTGACTTTTGCTCTGAGGAGGATAAAGATTGATTTGCATTGAACCGATTGTGCAAGAATTGAACATGCCGCCAAGCATTTCGCTGTGGATCGTTGTGGTGGATGATCGGCTGTGCGTTTCAACCACTCTGCCTGATACTTCTGCTGCTTTTGGCTGACTAAAAGGCTCATCGCATTGTGGAGATTTCTGTTTTGTCTGGTCGGCCCCTTGTAGAGCAGTAGACAAGACATCACTACATTTCCTGAGCTGGATAGACGACGGACGAGAATTGTAATGCTGGAGACTATTCGGGTTTCTGTGTCCCGAAATGTGGCAGATGTGGCGATCTGACAAACCGGCTTGAGACCACAAGGTTATCGCTGTCGCCCGAACACAGTGATTTGTGTAAACTTTAGAAAGCTTGGCCTTTGTACTTATTTCTTTCATCATGTTTCCAAGAGTGTTGACACCAAGCGGGCGGTTTTCGTACCAGATTTCGGGTGTGATGGCGGATTCATTCCAGTCGCGTCGAGGTTGCTGAAATAAGGCTTCGCATTTCGGATTCAGCTTGGAGATATACAAGCTCAGCGCTCGGTAGCCGTCGTTCTCACTCTCTGTTTCGTACATACGAGCCGTCTTCTCAAAGCTGGATCGGTCTTGAAGTCCACCGGGATGGTTTTTGGTGGTCTCGTCGTGGGTCATAGTAACGTAGCGCTTGCCTTGCTCGTCTACTTCAAATGCAAAACTCGTCGGCTTCAAATTTCTCTGCCCTTCACGACCTCTTCCACACCAGTAGAGAACAACATGGAACCACACGTTTCTCAGCAAAGACTATGGATTTGCAAGGCTTAATACTGGACCAGCTTTCAATTTCTGCAAGTCGTCAACTGGCATGGCCTCTTTGTGCTGCACATTTTCCTTCCCTTGCTGTTTCAGGCTCTTAATTTTGGCGTTCAGCATACGGTTGGAATTTGAAAACGTTGAAGAATTTAGCTTCAAACTTCTGTTATAAGGTGGGTTGTTCAAATGCCTCTCTATTGCATTTCTGAACGTAATTAAGGACGACTTGCTGTACTCTTCACCCGTTTTGCTTCGTGCTTCTGTATAAAACTGTGACAGACTGTTGTCAAGTTGTTCGTCGCTCATTTCCTCTAGTTTTGGCAGCACAGGAACTTTTTGTGCACCCCATTCTAGGAAAAGAAAACATTTTTTCCAACTCAGCCTTTAAGTGTTGCAAGCGTATTTCGAGTGGTTAACTGTTAAATGATATACGCAACAGCTGCTAGAAAACATTTAATTGTATAAACAAGTGAAATGTTGCTTTTTGTTGACAAAGATGTAGATAAGCCAGTATAACTCATTATTTAGGAAGCATTGTAATATGCTTTTTTCGTCATTCTGCCTTTTGAATTAAAACAGGTTTTAAGTTTTAGTGTTTGAGATGTGTATTGGATTGTAGTCATGTTTACGTAAATTCATACCTTTGAAAGCGTTTACTGCCCAATTTGTCGAGCTCTTCGTAGACTTTGCTTGTGTTTCCACCAAAAGCCGGTTTCTCTCCGCTTCTGTCAGTTCTGCAAACCGTTTTTTCTTTGGAACAGGTGCCTCATTTTGAGACTCCTTAACGCTGCTACTTTTCTCGGCGTTCAGGAATTCGAACCCGAGTTGAAACCGTGGAAATTCTTCAGCCATAATGGCGGACGGACTAGCTGATTCTCAAATTTTGTCCAGGGCAAAATTTTCGTGACGTAGCTTGCGTGCATATGTTGAGTTATAATGCACGCGCGTGACGTAAGCAGAGTGCTTTATGGAGCTATAATGAACTCGAACTGACCAATCACAGCGCGCGCAATTACTCGAACATTTTATAAATTAAGTTGGATATACGATAGCGAGTCATTTATAAGTTTTCATGGCAGGCTGTAGTGCCTGTTATCTTGGTAAAACCAACAGACACTTCGCCACTCGCATCCGAACATCTCTCCTCTGACAAACATTCCCACATCTTTAAACATCTGAGAAGTTCTGAAAATTGCCGCTTCCTTTGTTCAGAAGATTGTTTTAAAATTTTCGACTCTGCTTCCACAAGCCTCCAATTGAAAATCAAGGAAGCCATGCACATCCTTTGGGGGCAGCCGTCTTTAAATTCCCAGGTCAAACATCTCAATTTATCCCTTTCATACTAATTAGTCTCCTTTCTTAGCTTAAATAGTTTTCATAGTAAATGGTTTGAACCTAGGAGTATCAGTACTTCGTATAGTGTGATCTTCCGGGTGAGGGTAGTTCTGAAAAGAACTGTTGCTGGTCACTGACGTTTCGACAATCTGAGCGGAAGTCATCTTCAGAGTCAAGTGAATAATGTTTGTCAGTCGATGATGTTATAAGTCCGGTCCGTTGAACATGATTGGTCAGTTTAGCCATGATGGTTTAGGCTGAAAGACTCGTGTTAAGTTTGTCGTCAGTCATTGGTCGGTTTCGATCCGTCTATTGTTAGTCAAATTGGTCGGTTTTTGGTCCGTCCATTGTTGGTCAAATTAAGTCGGTCTGTTAGAAGTCCGTTTGTCCGTTTCGTTTCCGCCATGGATAAGTCGTTTGTAAGTCGCTGGTAGTTGTTGACATCTGTTAAGAGGCGTTTGTTCTAGGTTAGTGTACCAGCTTTCCAGAGTTAGTCTTTGAAAATAGTTTGTACTGCAGGTTAAGCACTGAGCAGAGTCCCAGTCAATGTTGTGGTTTGTCAGTTGATCATGTACAGCAATGTGATTGTTGGCATCACCATTCTCGGGTTGTAAGATGATTCGTCAAGTAATCTGTCGGTATACGTCGGTTTTCTGTACAGTGTACAGTGACAAACATTATTCACTTAACTCTGAAGATGACTTCCGCTCAGGTTGTCGAAACGTCACTGACCAACAACAGTTCTTTTCAGAACTACCCTCACCCGGACGATCACTATACGAACTTAAATAGTTTTACCCTTTGTTTTGGTTCGCGCCTTAATCCTTAATTATTCTTGTTAATATCTCACTTTGTTATACTATTTGTTGGTTATTTTCATCTTATTTCTCACTGTAAAACTGACCATGGATGATGTCTCATCCGACTGAACATGTATTGTCTTCATGGGGATTGGGCCGAGCATGGGTAGAGTATAGACGTGTTTTTGCTAGCTCCGCTCAAAATTCGTATATGGAGGCCTCTACATGGCAGAAAAAGGAGAAAAGTTCAGACGAAAAACTCATGTAGAGAGAACTGGGCCAACTTGGAGAAGTGTATCCAACTCGTCGGAAGAAGAATCCCTTTCACCGTTGGAGAAGAAAGCCAAAGTCAAGTTGCACATGTCTGACACGGTGCAATCGAGCGAAGAAGACGAAACCGCCGCTGCCGTGGAGTTGGCTAATTCTGTAATGCCGAAGCTAGACCTTGTTCTGCAGAAGTTAGACAACATGGAAAAGAAATTGGACATCCTTGAGGGTTTTGTGAAAGTGGTCGATGGAAAGGTTAACAAGTTACAGGATAAAGCTGAGCAGTTTGAAAGCTTCAGCAGGGACGCCACAACAAAACTGAAGGTGTTAGATGAAGGAATGTCGTTCGCAAATACAGAGATAGAAAATTTAAAGAAGAAAGTAAAGCTTCTGGAACAAACTATCCAAGAAAATACAGTAAACACCGAAAACAAATTCAAGGGAAAGATCGAGGCCTTAAGAAACGAGAAGTTGTATATGGAGGTGTATCAAAGACGGGAAAACCTTCGCTTCTACGGCATTGCTGAATCTTTCCACCTCTCAGAAGAAAATGTCAAAGAGGTGTTAATTGGCTTTATACAGAAGGAACTTAACATCAGCGAGGCGGATTCTTTTGAGTATCAACGAGTGCACCGCATTGGCAAGCGCGACCCATCGCAAGAAAAACCAAGACCAATAATCGCACGTTTTTTGCGATACTCCGACAGAGAGCGAGTCATGTCAAGTGCAAGAAAGCTGAAAGGAACTGGTTTCGGAATATCGCCAGACCTTCCGAAAGAAATTGTGGACCGCAGAAAGGAATTAATGCCTAAGTTCAAAAAAGCAAAAGAAGACGGAAAATCGGCGTTCTTCAAAAGATCAGAGCCGGACAAACTTTTTATTGAGGGTATACGAATCTTCTAATTTCTTTGGAACATAAACTCTCTATCTAGGTATTCATAACATGTAAGCCTCATTCACACTTGTTCTTAAAAATGGAGCTGCATGCGTGTCATCTAGTTAGCGCAATGCGTGCAAGACCTATTCTATTAGTAGCGCAATTAACAGCTTTTATCGCTGGCTACTGTTTTACATACATGTTCAATTGTAGTTGTAGGTGTTATAAATGTTTTTCTTTTGTTTCTTTTTCCTTTTCAATATTAATTAGTTTTACCTTTTTCTTGTTCAAGAGACATGCAAATTTTTTCATTAGCTCATCTACTAAAGATTACTATCTCATTCTCTGCAACTGCTCGCCTTTTCACTTAAATATGTCCTTAAAAAGTTACAAAACTTAATTTAAATTTTGGTATCCTATCCTTAAATGTTCGGGGGATAAGATCTTTTGATAAACGAAAAGCACTTTTTCATTGGTGTATGAAGGATAAAGCTGATATAATTTTTCTACAAGAGACCTACAGCACATCCGAGGTGGAAAACACCTGGAAATCCCAGTGGAGAGGAGACTTGTTTTTTTGTCATGGTTCTGAACACAGCAGAGGTGTCTTAACACTAGTCAAAGAAGGGCTTGACTGTAAATTTGAGGTATGTAAACAAGATAATCTAGGTCGGTATATCATTCTAAAAGGTCTTGTTCAAGGTCAATCTTTTTTATTTTTGAATATCTATGCGCCAAATAAGACCAACGAACAATGCATCTTTTACGACGAAATACAGAACGAATTCGACAAATTGGAAATTGACACTGATTGCAAAATAATAATAGGTGGTGACTTTAATGTTATCCGCGACCCAGATTTGGATGGATCGGGAGGATCTCCAAAATTGAAAGAATCGTCCAAAAAGATAGAAAATCTATGTTTTTCTCTTGATCTAATAGACATCTGGAGAATCAGAAACCCAAAATTAAAACGTTTCTCCTGGAGACAGAAAACTCCAATGATTCAACGGCGGTTAGATTATTGGTTGATATCAAATAATATACAGGAAGAAGTTGATAAGGTCGATATTATCCCTGCTATTAGATCTGACCATTCCGCCATTACGTTGTACATTAATGGTATAGAGAACTCAACCTATGGACCGTCTTTTTGGAAATTCAATGCAAGTTTGTCAGAAGATAAAGAATATGTAGACCTAATTAGAAACAAAATCGGTGAATGGGTAGACGAAAGTAGAGAAATCGAAGACCCGCGGGTTACCTGGGATTATTTAAAATATAAAATACGCTATGAAACGATTGGTTATAGTAAGAAGAAAGCAAAAGAGAGAAGGTCAGAGCTGGTAAATTTGGAAATTAGACTAAAAGAGTGTCAGCGAAAATGTGACGAACACCCAAGTGCTGAAAATCTCTGCGATTTAGAAGTTCTCAAATCAGAATACGAACGCCATTATGATTATATAACACAAGGAGCAATCATAAGATCTCGGGTGAGTTGGTATGAAGAGGGCGAAAAGAATAGCAAGTATTTTTTAAATTTAGAAAGTGCTAAAAAGAAAAAGACATGTATACGGAAATTATCCGTGGATAATGATTCATATATAACAGACCCAAAAGAAATAATGAAAGAGATTCATGATTTCTATGAAAAACTCTATGATAGAGACTCGTATAATTTAGGTGAGAATTCAATTGATCGTTTCCTTAATGAAGTGGATACTAAAAAATTGTCTGATGAAGAGAAAATGACTTTAGATAAACAACTTACTAGATCCGAACTGTACGAAGCATTGAAGACATTTCCGAAAAACAAAACACCTGGAAGTGACGGTTTAACTGTGGAATTTTACTTGGCGTTCTGGCACGTGGTTGCAAAGTATCTCGAAAAGTCTCTAAACTTCTCTCACCAACACGGGCAACTATCAACTTCGCAAAAGCAGGCAATGATTACCCTATTGGAGAAAAAAGATAAAGATAGACGATTTATAAAGAACTGGCGACCTATCTCACTGATCAACGTAGATGTTAAAATTGCATCCAAAGCGTTTGCTAGAAGGCTGGAGCCAATCCTGCCAGAACTTATTCACCATAATCAAAATGGTTTTATCAAAGGAAGGTCTACATTTGATGCAGTTAGAACAATCGATGATTTACTTGAATTGGCAAAACTCACAAATACAACAGGTATTCTAATGGCAATTGACTTTGAAAAGGCATTTGATTCTCTGGACCATACATATCTATTTAAAGTATTGGAAAAATTCAATTTTGGACCGTATTTTTTACAATGGGTAAAAACATTTTATACAAACATATCCAGCTGTATCTTAAATAACGGCTTTACTACAGATCTTTTCTGTATCCATCGTGGTGTACGACAAGGTGACCCTCTATCACCTTTATTATTCATCTTAGCTTTGGAAGTTCTCGCATGTCAAATCAGGCAGGATAAAACCATACAAGGAATAATGGTCAAAAACGTGGAGATCAAACTCACGCTTTTTGCAGATGACATGACTTGTTTTCTAAAAGACATAAATGCATATTCGCGACTTTGTACAACTTTAAAGGTTTTTTCATTGCATTCTGGTCTCCGAATTAACGACGATAAAACAGAAGTTTTTGGTATCGGCCCACATAAACTAGTACAAAATGACTTTACTCACAAAGTGCGAAAATCAATCAAGATATTAGGTACCGTTTTTGACTATCACAAACCATCACGAGACAAAGCAAACTTCGACTCAATATTCAAATCTATTAAAAAAACGCTGAGTATGTGGAAGTGGAGGGGTCTTACCCTGATTGGTAAGATTCAAATAGTTAAGACCTTCATTATTCCAAAATTTTTGAGTAAAGCGACTGCAATTTCAATATCAAACGATCTTGTCAAGGAGATAAACAGACTGATTTTCGGTTTCATTTGGAAAGGTAACGATAAAATTAAACGGACCACGCTTATCAATGATATTGAAAATGGAGGACTAAAAATGCTTGATATTGAATCCATGATATCGGCTCAAAGAGTGATGATCTTAAAAAAGTATCTAGGAGAGAGCAACAGCACTTGGAAAACTATTTTAGATGATTTCTTTTTTGGAAATATAGGTGGAAAACTCATCCTGTTCTGTGATTTTGAAACTAGTAAACTACCGGTTCATCTTCCAATATTCTACAAAGAGTGTCTAGAGGCATTTCGTAATTTAAAGAAATTCAAGGTAGCCACCTATGAGGATGTTGTAGACCAAATTATTTGGAATAATAGGAATATTGTGATACACGGAAAATCTCTTTTTGAAAAACATTTGTTTACTAAAGGAATTGTTAAAATTGGTGACTTGTTATCCGATACGGGTAAATTTCTTGAAAGCCCTAAAGTGTTGGAAGCGAATCTATCTCCAATCCAGTACTTCAAATTAATAGGAATTGTAGATGCCATACCAAAAGAATGGAGATTAATTATCAAAGAATCACATATTCAACATCAGCAATTATATCCTCAACAGCATTTGGATACAGTGTATATTTATATCGACGAAACCAAATCGGATCTGTTAAAAGCCTCTTCAAAACTTTTGTATAAAGGATTTAAAACAAAGAAACAAACTCCTCCAACCGCCAAAAGGAAGTTGAAGGACAAATATCCAGAGGTTATAGAAGACTGGAAAAAAATTTATTCTTTACCATTCACTGTCACACTTGAAACAAAAATTAGAGAGTTCCAATATAAATTATTAAACGATATAATTTTCACAAATGAGAGGTTATTCCGTTTTAAAATGATTGAATCACCAATGTGCACCTTTTGTTTGAAAGAGGTCGAGTCCCTCGAACATTTGCTCTTTTATTGTGATACAACAAAAGACTTCTGGCGGGCTTTTTCTTCTTGGCTTTCAAACCAGAATGTATCTTTGGACACTTTGACATTTGAAAATATATTGTTTGGAGTGTTCAACAACAACGAAGACTTTATTATCCTGAATCACTTGATACTGCTAGGAAAGTTTTTTATTTATAAATGTAAATTAAATAAAATTAAACCAACATTAACAATATTTTTAGCAAAGACAAAAACCGTTTATTACATTGAAAAAAAAATAGCTACCAAAAATAACCAACTTTATAAACATTACAAAAAGTGGGAAAAACTAATGCCATCTCTTAATAATAGTTGAGCTTAATTTGTAATTTCTCCTTCTCAGCATGTCACTAACTTACTTTCTTTTTTTTTTTTTTTTTTTTTTTTTTTTTTTTTTTTCTCTGTATTTGGGTAGCTGCACTATTGTAAACAACGCATTGTATATTCTTTAGGTATAATTAGGCTACGATTAGTAATTATAATTTGTTGTATGTAATCTATTGTAGTTATGACGTATTGTAAGTATTGTAACTAGTGTTATGTCTTGTGTTGTATTGTATGTATTATAACCCAAAATGTTGAAAAAAAATAAAAATTACAAAAAAAAAAAAAAAAAAAAAAAATGTATTGTCTTCATTAAATCAAAGTGGCTGTGAGCCACTGAACTTGGAAAATAAATTATCAAAGGTTGTTATGAAGCATTGCTCATGAAGGAACTACATGTGATGTGAGGGCAGTCTAGCTTTCGAACAAGCCCATAAAGCTTTTTTTCATTCAGGGGTGTGTTGTGATATTTGCAAAATGAAAAAGTTCATCGTTAAGAAACTGTTTGTTACTCAGGCCTGCCTACACGTTTTACATTACATGTATCTGTACATGTCTTCCTTGTGCTGTAGTCAGAAACGGCAAGGTCATTTTGTTTGGTCAAAAGTGAGGTATTGCCTGAACGAAACACTTGAGCCTGCGGTACGTAAATAAATAATTTATTCTTTCGCCCTCCGGTAACTGATGTACAAGTAGCGCAGTGTGGTAAGCGTTGGCTCGCTGATTATTGTCCCTTTTCTTCGTTATGGTTTTTTTCTTTCTCTATCAAAAAGCCATTTACCGAACGGTAGCGTTTGTCTTTCTGTTTCTTGTGTTAAAAAAATCGTTTGGGGCCCTTAATTATTCGTTTATATCGATTGCTTTCTAACTCACAATATCACGTAGGTTTGTGAAGGAAACACCACGAAGACTTTCCCTAAATCGGATCGCTAAGGAAGAACCATAAGTATTTTTCTTACAATGAAAAAATCGTTATACCTTCTACCTCTCGAAAATAACTAACTTGACACGCTGCAAGTGACTCTAAAACGGCCTTAGACGGCTGATGTTCGAAACCCGGGGGGACTTCTATATGAAAAGATCGGGGATGCTCCTCGTCTTGTGTACAAATCAAAGATTCTGGTCTCACTTAGGGTGTTGATGACGAAACGCACCATTTTAACCGTCAAAGTATCCTTTAGGGTGCACTCGAAATAATAATAAACGAAACTCTTTCATTTAATTTCTGTTTACAAGCTTGAATTTCGCTCATCTCTCGAGTACGCGAAACGGGGCCTGGTTGTCAAAGCCCGATTAAGCTAACCCAGGATTAGCGAGAATTTTGATTTGAGTTTTGTAACTTTCCGGTGACGTTTTCTGTTTATACTCTTTGTCCTTCAGTCTTGAGACTGTCTAAGCTCAAACTACACAAAACGTAAGCAGTGAAAAACAAATTTATACAAGAAAAATTAATACTTCCGTGAACTTTTAATCCTGGGTTAGTGTTAACCGGCTTTCGAACAACCCGGCCCGGGTTTACAAGTGCGCGCGGGATCCTTTCTTGAACAGTGACTAGTGATCGAACCTATTCCGTTTTAAGTGGTGTCTTTTAGGGGTCTAATGAAGCTCAAACAACGTCCACATTAGTCTTCTTTAGGAGTTAAATTCACATTTTCCGACGAGCATCCCTTGCCTTTTCATATGCGAGTTCCCCCCGGGTTTCCAAATGTCTAACGGGAAGTGAAGGAGTGAAGCAGTGATGGAGTGAAATTGTTCCACCGCTAAACCTTGGAAAATATATATATATTTTCCAAGTTAAAAAAGAACTTCAAAAACATTGTGTGGTTCATCAAAGCAATGATAATAAATAAAATAAAACGAGTGAGCGAAAACTTTGGGTGGGGGTGGGGAGCAGAGAATGTTTCTGAAAAAAATGCTGCCCGGTCTATTTGTTCATCTCGTGTAAGAACGAAAGAAGAAAGCGATCAAATTTTGCAAGCATGTATTTAGATGACAAAGTTCCTTCTGACTGGATGATTTTTAGGATTCTCACGTGAAGTCAATCTGAAGTCGCTGATTGGGTGTTTCAACAGAGCTCACAATAGGACAAGAGTTGTTGATTAACTGAAATTTATTTCATTTGTTCATTAAATTATTTTTTCTCCCAACGCGATTTTTCTATTATCACTCATATTTTTTTCAAATCCTATTTCGAAAATGTTCTGTAACTTTTCAATGAAATTGAATATGGCAAATTGCAGACATGTGTTTTGAGCACTTAATTAGGGTCCGGAAACTGAGGGACAAATAAAATAAGCCTTGACTTGTAACTTCCAAAGGTGATTCGGACGCTCGAATTTAGAGGTAGTAAAAATTTCCGCAATTCATTTTATTTCAAATTTCTTGGCATAGTGTGATAACCAGCTCTATAAGCTTTAATTTGATATAGGGGTTTAGGTAACTACAGTCCAAACCGCACGCGCTACATCGCTTGGATTCGAGGCACCTCTGAAGCTATAAGGTAACCTTATATTAAGTACTTTTAAGATTATTAAAATAATTTTTATGATGTCCGCATTTACGGCAGAAGCATCATTTGTCGATAGCTTTTGCATATACGAAATGATATTATTTCCATTGAGAGCTTTGATGTTCCAAAATTGTTGTGCTGGTAAATCGACTGTGGTTAAAACGATTGATCCGAAGATCACGAAGAACAATACGCAGAAACTCTTGCACTTGATTTCCTGTTGTCCTAGCAAAACCTATTTAGCAAATGAAAGTGTTTCACTGAGAGGGTTTTCTCTGCCGACAAACAAAATTGTCATGTAGTGATGAACAGGGAATTTTTTCCAGCCTGGAAAATGGATAACAAAGCAATGAACCCTTGCCGGGGCGTGGGCTATGAGTAAATCTATTTAGATTTAACAGGATAGCGTTATTCCTGAAACCCCTTCGGCTCCTGTGGTCACGCATAAAAGTATTCAAGAGAAAATGATCATTGTCTCTTGAAGTATTCGATTAAATAATTATATAGCTTTATTTCGACTCAAAACTCTAAATTTCCTCACCATATGTTGTCTAGCCCTCTGTATTCCCTACGCTGGGAGATTGGGGAAGTAAGTATTCCATATTCCTTTCGTACTCGCCAATGTGTGAAGTTTGGAAGAGATAACTTCATGGTAGGCCTAGGTAGGAAACTTTCTTCAATAGTAAATGAGGTCGGACTCTGACTGCCATGATTCACTTCGTTTCCTATTCAGGCCTTTTTGAACAATAAGTTTAGTGCACGCTGCTGGTCATCAGAACGAAAGGTCTGAGAACGTAATTTACATGCCGTAGGAAACAATGCCGTAATGGTGTTCTTTTAAAAGTTACAATTATTTTATGATATTCTACAGAAGCCACGCTCCTCCAGAGAACTTGTAGTTTCATTTCCTCCCTGTTTCACGCACCTACACAGTGTGAAGGGCTAGGTTCATTGTTCGTTGTTAGTTCTATTGTTTTCTGAGCCAATAATGTTAAACCTTCTAAGTGGTGCCTGGCGCCTCATTTTCTAAGGTGGAAGGCGTCATTTACTGTTATAAATTTTCAAGCAACCAAAGTTTATTTCTTTGTTACGATATCACTACATTATCAACAAGAACATGCGATGTAAGCAAATTTTGCGTAGCGTCAAAACGTAAATAATAACGCGAATTCTAAGATCTTATATTCAAAGATGAATACTGTATGTTTTAGCACTAATACCATAGAAAAATTGAATGAATCCGGGTAATAATATGATTTTTATTGACAAAGAAAAATAACATCCTAACGTTGAGATGTTAGGACAATAACTACTTTGCACTTGACCACTTACTTTCAGTAAATGGGTCCTGGTAAAGGCACAATAGTCTACAAAATGTCTGCGCACCATTCAGTCTATACATCTTCAGTGCTATATAATTTACTTTCTTGTTAACTTAGATGAATTACAAAGTACACTAGCTTACAAGCAGTTCTCACACTATCAGTGAAAAATCGTATCTTTGAATCTTTGGAAAACTTACCAAATCCCGAAAATGTCCGAAGGACATTTGGAAAAGATCGAACTAGGCAAGCAGAAACCTTTAGCAAATCTTTGATCAACTGGTCTGCAATCTTCAAAGAATCGTCAAAACATTTCGTTGTGAGCATGTTCAAAAAAATGCAAAATTATACTTTGCTTTTTCTAGTTGAACACTCGAAATTTCATGGGCGCTTCCATTCGACCAAAAATCGCGGTGTGAATTTCCGGAAATTTTCTGGGGCGAATGGTACAGACTTTTTCGGTTGACTGCACCAAAGTGGAAAACGCCCTCACACGTTTGTTCGCTTCGAATTTTTCAATGACTTCGAGGTTTAAATAGCAAATATAGATGCATACAGAGCACTGATCCATTTTCGAATACACATCACCGCCATCTTTTTCTGGGACGATCGTGGTGATCGCGGCCAAGAGAATTTAGCGCTGAATAGAAAATTGCAAATTTACATAATTTCTGAAAAAGATGACAACCTCGCGAGGTATCCCCAAATTTTCAAAACCTTTCTCCAGGAAATTTCCGTTCTATTAGATTTTCATCTCGGAATTTCCGGAATTTTCGGTTGAACGGTTCGCTTTTCGGAAATTCAACAATTTCCGGATTTTCCGGAACTTTTCCCAGGAAATTTCCGTACCATTTGACCCGGTTTCGAAAGTTTCGGAATTTTTGGCGAATGGAAAGCGCCCCCTATCTTGGCGAACCCATCGAGCGTTATTCTCTATTTGAAACTCGGGCTATATACGCCTAGGCCTATTACACCGACCAGCTACAGAATCTTTACTTTTGTTTAGAATGATTGTTACTAATGGGAACTTTTTCAGGTTAACTGCCAAACTTTGCAAGCTAATCTAAACTTCATATGGCAACTGATTTACTCAGAACTTGACGTTTCCATGGAAACGTTGCTTACACAACTATGTCTTTCCAAAACTGGAATTATTTTTTTCTGTATTAAAAAAATTATCTTCTATGCATCCATTTCTACTTTTGTGTAGGACTCATAGTTATGTTGTTATTGACTTTAATTAGCTTGTTTTGATTCATTTTGGTGGATTTGTGACGTTTCTGGAATCCGAGATGGCGAATCCAACAACAGCCATAACAAGATGGCGGCTTTTTGGATATCATGACGTAGTCACCACGTGGTATGGCGACATCATCTCATGCTGCTTACCTCAGAGGAAATGTTTCTGGAGTCTCTAAGTTTCGTTATCATTGCTAAAATAGTCTTTAAGAAGTTGGGGGAAGAGAGGAATCTCGCTTTCCCCTCGTAAGAAAAAAACAAAATTTAATATATCTAACACCAATCTTAATAGAGCTAAAGCAGTAAATAGCAAAACGTTTCACATTCAAGACAAACGCGGAACTAGTAACTTTCACGCAGGCCGACAAACACCCAAATTCTGCCGCTTGCAGAAATGACAAACATGACGCTAATCTCCACTTTGTTTCTTGATAGTTCTGCTTCTTTCGTATTGGAGTGGGCAAAATGGGTCGATATCGAAGTAATAAATAAACAATAGCCTTGGCCCGAAAATAAGCTAGGATATTTGCCGCGGACCTTATCTGTTCCGAGAAGCGAACAATTTTCCGAGAGCGTAGCTCGAGGAAAACTGTGAGCTTCGAGGAACAGATAATGTCCAAGGACAAATATCCGAGCATATTTTCGCGCAAAATGGAGGCTATTGTGTTTATTATCCTTCAAATCTTTTTCGCAACACGCGCAGTTTTGAAAATTGGGGAATATTTTCGGATATTCCCCAGTTTTAGCTGGGGAAAATTCGGTCACGTGACGTGTTTAGACCAATCGCGCGCGAGCGAAAATATTTGATGGATTACAATGAAAGTTATATACACAAGTGTGGATTGACTAAGAAATCTAGGGTTCCACAACAAAAGCTAAGAGTTTACCAAGGACATGTTATGCATACACGAGTTTTCGTCACAATCAGTTACAACAAAATGTTTCTGCGAGACGTTTACAGGCCACCAAGTCGTGAGTTAACGCGTCATATAAAACCTGGTAAGTGGCATCTGAGCCCATTCCTTGCTGCCATTCAATTAGCATACAGCGTGCTCTCTCGGCCACTTTGTTGTTCTCGTCATGAATTGCACTTAGCGCCGCCTCATCGAATTTGAGGCGACGTCCCAGTTTCTTCCAGTTACCACCAAGTTGCGTAGACAGCTTCTCTAACTCGTCGTCAGAAGGATTGCCAGCTTTCACTGCAATTAGAAAAGACAACGGGTACTTATCTACTTGCCATTCTAGCAGCATGGAAAAAGTAAGAACCTGCTAGCAGTCGGGCGGTGTCAAAAACAAATCGCACGTGTCTACGGACCTAAACTGCCCTCTATGCATGTACAATAACCCAAATCAGACTTTTTTGACCTTCTACTGCCGTGCGGATCCCACTCCTTCCGCTATAGCCTGAGACAGTTAAGAACTGTTAACGGTGCTAAGTGATTGTATAGAGCGTCCAAAATTGTTTCCATTGAGTTAGATAACATGCGTCGATGAAGTCACTACGTCACGATAGACAAGTAGCCACAACCTTGGATTTCTCAATTGTTCTAAAACGCCCCCAAACAGCCAAAAATGACTCAAACAATGCCAAACCGTCCTGAAAATGTCAAACGTCAAACTTTGTACATCTGAAAAAATATACTGGTCTGAATACCACTGCCATGGAAATAACAAGTTTCAGGTACAATTACGTGTCCTACAAAATTCTTCCCAGATAAATTTCAGTCGCTAAGTTTAGCAGCTTCTCTAAAACATTGAAAATGATATAAACTGACAAAGTCCGTGTGACGGGATCCCCCACCTTTCGTCTGAATAGGATTAAGTTATATCTCATTCTAGAATTATTAAATGAGCTATCAAAAGACAAACCCAAAAAGAGAAAGAAAACATCAACAAAAAAGTAAAAAAAAAAAAAAAAAAATGAACTTACCAGGATGCTTGTTTTTAGTCTATGAGACAAGAATAAAATTATAATTACTGCGTAATTAGTAGGAGCACATTAATTTTCTTATTATAAAGGGTCAGTTGGTTTCGTGAATGTCGGCTAAATAATTCCAACTAGTTACTAACTAGGGATTTTAAGGAATCATTAGGAATGAATGAGTTAACAAGTGAGCCTAAAATTATCTTACCCCAGTGGATGGTGGGACAATTGACAACTGGCACAGCGTTTTCTTTTTCCGTGGCCTTTTCTTTCTTGGTGGTTTCTCATCAAGATATCTGAAGAACTCTATTCTTGGGACATGTTCAGTGGAAACTCGAACATCGATATCATTTTCAAACTTCCTATCAGGAAGAAACCTAAAACATAAAGACAGAATAGTTTAGGTAAATTTAAACTGCTTGGAAATTGCTGGGGGGTTTTCAAATTTACCCTAATTAAGTCTCATAATTGGCAAGCTTTTCTCGAGTTCTCCGCGCATCCATCATGGGTTTATTGCTCCAATAAACCTAAGAGAATTGTGGTCTATTTCTTTATTCAAGCGTCGGGATAACATGGAAGCAATTACTTGAATCTTTTGAAATGAGAAAAGATATATTTCAATACTTTTCAGCCCAGTCATTGAAATCTTTAAAGAAATTTCGCCTACGACCAAGTTCAAGCTGCTAATTTCTCGGTTATTAGTGCCTAGTTCTTGGCATCTTTATCATCTTCATCATGGAATACTCTGCCATAAAGAAGTTGCATTAAAAAACTACCACTTTTGGGCTTAAAATGTAAAAAAGAAACACTACAAAATGTTTAATTAAGAGGCACCGAATAGTAAACTCATGGGGTAGAGAGTCATAAAAACCTTGCTGGTGAAAGACACATGGATAATTTTTCTTTCATTCGATGGCTGCAAAGACCTGACGATCAATACGGGATAAAATATGCTTTGGATACAGATCACCGATTGAATGCAACTTTTAGGACTTCAAAAAATGAAAAGGCAATGTACAGTATTGCTTCGAGGTTGAAATCGATTTTTTTAAACGAGTGGTAAAGTTACGGCTAATAAAATGACTGCAAAAGCCGTCGGTATAAAACTCAAATTACACGCTAAATGCAAAACTACACGTCTTTGAAATTTTGGGCGTTTTTCTACTTCTAACTTCGTGCATGTAACTCGAGTATAATGACTGTGTCGTTGGCCCATTGTAGATCTGAACGCATTGAAATGTTCGGGGATTCCCCCCCCCCTCTTCATTGTGTCTTAATTTTGCTCAACACAACACCGATGACCAATGGGATCAACTGGAACAACGTCAAGGCCTCAGTTGATGTCACTTTTGCCTTTACAATCTTCTTTGCAAATCTAAACGTTTTTTGAAATGATCGCAAACTGTTTCGTCTGTGTTATTAGCCCAGGCTGATCTCCCCAGACAATCTGTGTAATCTAGGTGTGGTTGGACAAGGTCATTAAAATATGCCGTGAGACTTTTCTTATGGAGCATTTGATAGATTTAGATTGCCCCCATTATTGTTAGAGGATAGACCAAGTGCGCTTCGTTCAAGTCGACCATCTGCAGTCAAGTGGATGCAAACGGCCAGGCCCAATGGGTGACGATGACGCACAGTTGGGAGGACAGCCTCAAGAGAAGGAGTCGAGCATTTCCTTGCCACTGACTGTAAAGTTAGAATCACTGGCCACAAAAGGAAGCTAAAGAAAGGATCAGTTCCTTCTATATATAGAGGGAAGAACGTTTAAATGTACGGACTGAAAATATCTCTCGTGTATAGACAACGTAAGCACTAGATTCAGTGAAAAAAAGAACGTGATTCGCCCGCGCTCAAGGAATCGCATGTATATTGCAAAACATCGAGATGCTTTGGTCCGCCAACCCTTTAGGAATTTGTGGAACACTTGAAAAACGAGGTTGAGCTTTGGAAAAATCAAAATTTCTAAGTTGAAGCATATAGAAAACATTTCCAAGTTTAGGCAAGACAGATTTGCCAGTAGCCCTGAAGATATATGTTTTTTACACTGGATTCTGTAAGACAACATACCTACACCATTTTGGCAGTACATTGAACCCAATGCAGCCAACTCGAATCATTACAGCAATTTCAAGAAATGGTTCTGACATTGTTCAAAATGCTCCTTTTTCCATAAATTTAATGCAGCTGGGAAGAAATTCCCAGGTAAAGGGTTTGGTGCTCAACGTACCCTGAGGCCCATAGATACATTTTGGTTGTTCATAACTCGAGGTACGCTAGGTGTTTTTAAACGTGACCTTGCTTTAGAGTTCAACATTTCTATATTTACAGTATCTGATTTTGAATATAAATGGAGTAATTGAATTTGCTTCCTGGCCGCGGTTTGCAAGTCTGGTAAATCAAAATCAGTGGAACAAAGTATTCTCTACGGACCAAACATGCTGAGAAACCTGAAACAAGGAATGCTGTTTGCGCTACTGCCTATATTTGCCTTAAACAGTAAAACCAGAAGCTCATCGCCTTTCACTACAGAAATGGTTTGTTATTGTTGAACGGGGGCGTGAAAGCGGCAAAATTGTAAACGTGTCATCACAGGCCTAAACGTTTCAACCTGGTCTTTCGTTACAGATACTAAAGGCGCTACAGCTACGACACAAGCACGTTCTAGTTCCCATAAGTCTTTCAGTAGACATGGCAGCAATAATTGAAAAATTAGACTCTTCTCGAAACCGGTCGGTAGAATTCCAAAATCATCGAGCGTCTGCGTCACAGTATCTAGGCATAGCTTCTATTCATGTTTCAAACCAGATATATGAAAAAAATGTTGAAACGAATTGCTCAAAGCTGCCTTTAATTCCACGTTCGTAAACTGTGCGTTGCACGCAGACGCCAGCTTTGTACGTCTCGGCAAAATTATGCAAATTTACAAGCCGTTGTCAAGATCTGTCAAATATCTATCTCGAAGCTGT
>NC_138154.1:12656181-12671181 GCF_964199315.1 Orbicella franksi
GTATATACGCATTTTTAAAGGGCCACACATTTGCGTAAATTCAAGCGCGGGGATATGCGAAATAAATGCCCAAATATACGCGTCCTACAAGGACCCATATATACGCGTGCTAAAATGCGCGTATATGCGGGTCTCGTAAATTACGTTGTATATGCCAGCACGAAATGTGTCTTTTAAGAGAATGGCTGTTCGTGTATGATAGCAATGAAAATTATTTTAACTAGAAATTGTCAATATGGCGGCAGTGGTGAAATGCCTTGTCTTGGTCTATCTGCTAGTTAATGTTTGTTACTGCAGCTCTCCAGTGAATGAACTTCTAGGAAGAGTTATGCGTCTTTTGAATGACTGTTTAAGATTTTATCCTAACGCTAACAAAACGACGAAGCCGTGATAACGAGCGCCAAATGCAGCGTAGCCGCGAAGAGCCTGGGCGTTCCTACTGGTTTTTGCGGTTTTGTCGCTTTGTGCGCTCGCGCTCAAATTGCTTAAAAAATTGCTAAACCGCCAAGCTACGCAGGCTAATCCTTTAGTTGACTCATTGGACAGAGGTACCAAGGCAAATGCTGGAAGATATGGCCTCTAGAATCGCTGGTGAGACAAATACAATATTTACTACTTAGATGAGAAATGTTTGCATTAAGAGCAGTTTCATGCACCTCAGTGTATTCCCATTAGGGCTTTGCCAACTGTATCAGCTTCTAATGGAAGAGTGGGTCGTCCAGCCTATGATATATCAATACCTGAAGGGGAGTTTTAGGAAACAGAATGTGACTTTAATGTGAAGTTTATATGAAATAATTCATATATGAACTGCGGTTGTATATGATAGTGAGGAATGATCATCGCACTAAATTTTCCAATTTAAGCAATTGGAAAGAAGAAGCCTGAAAAAATCAGGGCTTCAACGGGATACGAACCCGTGACCTCCGCGATACCGGTGCGATGCTCTACCAACTGAGCTATGAAGCCACACATTGGGAGCGAGGTCAATTTATTGAGTTCATATCTTCCCGTGAGGAGTGAAATGATGTGAAGTTTATATGAAATAATTCATATATGAACTGCGGTTGTATATGATAGTGAGGAATGATCATCGCAGTAAATTTTCCAATTTAAGCAATTGGAAAGAAGAAGCCTGAAAAAATCAGGGCTTCAACGATCCCGTTGAAGCCCTGATTTTTTCAGGCTTCTTCTTTCCAATTGCTTAAATTGGAAAATTTACTGCGATGATCATTCCTCACTATCAGAATGTGACTTTAGTGTAAGTCCTATTGGGTCTTCACCAGATAATACAACTGGTTGGGTGTTATCATCAAATGTGTCCCTGACAGCTAGTATTTCCAGTATTACATATATCTCGTAAAATCACTGCGTTCACCCATATTGGTTGTGCGTACAGCATGGTTATTCCATGCCTCAACTAGGAGGTTTAACTGGTTGTTAATTCCGGAAAGAAATATGTAATACAAACAGAACAGATCGATTATGTTGGTCGATTCCAGGATGCCATTTCCTTCCATCTGGTAGAACAGAGTGTAGTAGAACTGACCGAATTCAATATAGACTTCTCTCCAGAGACGCTCAATTCACTGGTTGTATACAGACAACCCAGCAATTTTGCTTCCCCTATTAAATCCCCTGTGCCATAGCATAGCTCTTCCTACCTCTAAATTTTCATCCCCTTCGTCCGAACACACTCTAGAGGGCAATCCATAACTTTGCACAGCAGCTAAGAATAGAGTGAGCCCAGTCGCAGCAGAATTGTTTGCTGCACAACTTAAAGTCTAAAGCCCTGTCAAAACCACCATGTATTACAAACCTCCAACTGATAAGGCACTGTAGTCCATCAATGTGCCAGAGAGAATTAGGTTCCCTGACGCTGTCAACATGCCTTGTGATGGTATTGAACCACTTCAAATCAGACCCTGCTGGGTCAGTTTGAAAAAAACCTTCCCTTACACGCTGACGCTGAACATAGATATTTCTACTTTGCAAATGACCCAGCATGATACTGATACCAGAATTGGAAAACCCACTTTAGTCTTATTTCTCGAATCAGTAGGGCTGGGTTGTTCCACAGCCGGTTAACGCTAACCCGGGATTAAAAGTTAACCCAAATATAAATCTTTCTCTATAAAAATGTTTTCCACTGCTTATGCTTTGTGTAGTTTGAGATTACTCAAGTTCAAAACTGAACTGCAAAAATTTCCCGTCTATGTAGTAATTATTGAATTTGTCTCACCAGCAATTCAACAGGCAGAATTCTCTCAGCATTCGCTTGGGCACCTCTGTCCTAAACGGTGAACAGAATCCAAAGCAACTTCACGACGAACGATCAAGTTCTCTGCCATGTTACGATTACCGTGAGGATAAAATCTTGAACAGTCATTCAAAAGACGCGTAACTGTTTCTAGAAGTTCAGTCACTGGGGGAGCTGCAGTAACAAACATTAAATAGCAGATAGACCAAGACAAGGCATTTCACCACTGCCGCCATATTGACGATTTCTAGTTAAAGTAATTTTCATTGCTATCATACACGAACAGCCATTCTCTTAAAAGACACATTTCGTGCTGGCATATACAACGTAATTTACGAGACCCGCATATACGCCCATTTTAGCACGCGTATATATGGGTCCTTGTAGGACGCGTATATTTGGGCATTTATTTCGCATATCCCCGCGCTTGAATTTACGCAAATATGTGGCCCTTTGAAAATGCGTATATACGCGATCTAAATGGTCGTATATATGAGCTTAAAGCCCATACGTAACGTATCTAAACAAGAATACGCGGCAGAAAAACCCGCGTATACCCTGTCGTAATTTTGAAGCGAATGGCCAACCATAAGACCGGGACTTTCTCTTTTCTTTTTTACTAATTTTTTTTTCTCTATTACTTAATTTTTTTCTTTACGTAACATTTCTACCAAAAGGGAGCGTTTGTCTTTCCGATACGCTGTGATGAATTTATAGCTGTATTCCCTCGTAATTTGTCAATTTTTACAGGGTATCGCAGTAGTACGGATTCGGCGGTTCGAACCCTGGTGTGAGCAGTTTTTTCTTCTCATTTTTCTTTTCCTTCTCCTTCTCCAAACTACTAAGGGATGGCTGGCGTTTGTAAACGAGAATAAAAATGTTCAAGCAATAAAAGTAAAGTAATTATATGAAAAAAGTGAGACAATACGGAAATTTGAAATAATTCCTCGCAGAAGGAAAATACTTCTCGAGTGAACTCGCACATGATTTTTGGCAAAGTTTCGGTTAAAAGCCGCTGTCAAAGCTATCGATGGCTTGAATTAAACAACCACCTTTGTTGCATACTAGTCTCTTATTTGTTGAGAACGCAATATGACTAGAGTTAGCAACGACTGCGCACTACAAATGTAGCAATGGCCGCCTTTACTCGAAAACAATCACGCGAAATACTAGTACCCGCTCTAACTCTCAGACTACTCATGATCTCAAAGCTCTGTGAAATCACGTCCTCAAACAAACCCACAAGATCTTGTTAGTTTATTGGGCTTATGCATGCATAATGCATAAGCCCACAAAATATTAGGGAATTTACCTTGTTCAACAAATGCCATAATTTAAGTTGACCAGCTCTACATGTCAGAGCGTCGATAACAAAGGCTCGATTATCTGGTAAGCGGAACCCGAGGAAACGATGAACAAACATAAAGCCAAATAAACTGCCTGTACCATGTCAAGAAATAACGAAAAGTAATGCCAAATTAATCCAGATGGCTTATAAAATGTACAAATTCGCGAATTTCTGTAATTTGATGAAGAAAACTGTCAAAATACAGAATTATGTCAAAGAAGTTGTTTCTTAGCCAAACGTAATTGAAATTTGCGGTTGCCATGGCAATGTCAAAAATGATAGACGCGCAGTTGGCATATCAGGATTTCTGCGGAGGATGTATTGACAGCTAATGAAAGTTTCAGTCCCTTAGAGCAGATCGTCTTTTCAAAAATTTGAGAAAGTCTTATGGGGAGTGGTGGCATCCAGCGCCCCCCACCCCTGTACATCCGAGGGTTAAGGTGTCTCGATACAGTTTTTTTAAGGCCATACCAAACATTTTCTATTAGCTATGTAACAGTCTTCCCTTCATCGGATCGATATAAAAACAAAGTGGCTGTGAGCCACTGAACTTGGAAAATAAATTATCAAAGGGTGTTATGAGACATTGCTCATTAAAAGGGAGTTCTTGTGATGCGAGGATAGTCTAGCTTTCGAACAAATCCATAAAGCCCTTTTCTATTCAGGGGTGTGTTGTGCTATTTCCAAATGAAAAAGTTCAACTTTAAGAAACTGTTTGTTACTCAGGCCTGCCTACACGTTTTACATTACATGTGTCTGTACATGTCTTCCTTTTGCTGTAGTCAGAAACGGCAAGATCATTTTGTTTGGTCAAAAGTGAGGTATAGACTAAGCGAAATACTTGAGCCTGAGGTACGTAAATAAATAATTTATTCTTTCGCCCTTCGGTATCTGATGTACACGTAGGGCAGTGTGATAAGCGTTGGCTCGCCATGCGAGACATTGGGAGTTCGAGTCCTAGTGGTGACTACTAGTTATTTTTCCTTTTCTTCTTCTCTGTTTTTTCTTTTTCTGTCAATAAACCATTTACCGAAAGGTAGCGTTTGTCTTTCCGTTTCTAGTGTTAACAAAATTGTCTGGAGCCTTTAATCATTCGTTTATATCGATTGCTTTCGAAATCACAATATCAAGTAGCTTTTTGAAGGAAAAACTACGAAGACTTCCCCTGAATCGAATCGCTAAGGAAGCACCCTAAGTATTTTCTGTACAATGAAAAAATCGTTATACCTTCTACCTCTCGAAAATAACTAACTTGACACGCTGCAAGCGACTGTAAAACGGCCTTAGGCGGCTGATGTTTGAAACCCCGAGGGGGGGGGGGGTACTCCTATATGAAAAGGTCGGGGATGCTCGTCGTCTCGGGTACAAATCAAGGATTCTGGTCTCAATTAGGGTGTTGATGACGAAACTTTGTCATTTTTAGCTGTCGATGTATCCTTTAGGGTGTACTCGGGTAAATAATCATAAAAGAGACGCTTTCTTTTAATTTCTGTTTTCAGGCTTGATTTCCCCTGATTTCTAGAGTACGCGAGTCGGGGCTACAAGTACGCGCGGGATCCTTTCTTGAACAGTGGCTAGTGATCGAGCCTATTTCGTTTTAAGTGGTATCTTTTAGGGGTCTAATGAAGCTCAAGCAACCTCCACAGTAGTCTCCCTTAGGAGTTAAATTCATATTTTCCGACGAGCATCCCTACTCATATGGGAGTCACCCGTCCCCCGGGGTTCCAAATGTCTAACAGGAAGTGAAGGAGTGAGGCAGTGATGGAGTGAAATCGTTCCACCACTACAACTTGGAAAATAACATTTTCTAAGTTTAATTAAACCAGTCATTGGAAATGGATTAAAGTTTGGAATTATGTATTTCTGAAGGCAATCGATATTTCTAAGGAAACGACAAGCAAAAAAAATTGAAAATCGGTAAAACATGAATTCTGCGCGAACCAGATGTGATATGAAAAAGCTAAAACCAATGCCTTAAACTATGGTGTATGGCAAACAGAAAAAAAAGAAGAAAGAAAAAATATGTTTGTTTCATCTCGAGCAAATCACAAAAGCATGTCAAATTATACCTTTTGCCTCATAATAGTGAGTGGACCGACAGCTAAACACTATTTGATGACATATTGCTTCAAACAATACCAAAACAGGGGAGGGTCCAGGGTTTTTCTTAGGACGGAGTGCAGCACTAAGGAATGGCGTAACTACGGTGTTTTTTGTTTTGCAGGTTACCAGTTATATTAGAAAGCCGCATGTCATCTCAGGGGGAGCGTCTGCACCCACTGCACACTTGCCCTAGATCAAAATGTGTCTTGAGGTTATGTTTTGAAGCCATGAGCGTTTTGCTGAAGAACTAGAAGAAGAACAAAAAGAAAACAAAGTAGGGGAATGCACATGCTATTATAATTGAGTTTTGATAGAGAGGATGACAGGTAAAGGATTTCATACCCCAAATTGGCCTTATTGCTAAGGTATTCCCTCTCAATTTATCTTTAGATCTCTCTTTTTGGAAAATCCCATGAGGTTCTAGAAATACTCATTCCTCGAGAGGGATTTTGCACACGTGGACAGCTTAAGCTGGGGGACAAACTCCATTACCATTAATCCTCTCTTGGTTTTGGGCAATTACGAATACCGGTAGCATTCATAGTAAATGTTCAAGATATTGCTAACAACACCTTGCATTCAGGGTCCTTGTAGTCTTACCTGAGTGGTAACCCGTCGTTTAAAGCTTCTTTATCATCAGTTGGCTCAAGACCCTTCCGTAATGCGAGATATATCAGATTATCAGGACACAGTGGCTCCAAGGAGTTTCCGTAGCCATAAGAGAAGACATCAAATGCAGCACATATCCTGTTTCTAACTGGTTCCTCCAGATCAATTGGATAACAACAATATCTCAACATAGACTCTTCTGGTGATATGTTACTGCTACGGCACAAACATGCAAAGAAACCGGCATTCTGGGGCACGTGTTCAGTGAGACGATCAGCACGATCCTCCAGGGACACACTTTTGGGAGGACGATCAGCAGGATCCTTTGGATTTGGACTCAACATCTCTTTAAGCCATGCGATAAACCTGTAAGGACATGGGTGTAATTGCGTTGCATCCACAATTAATTTTTTACAAATCGAAAGTAATAAGGTAACAAAAAGTATCCGAGCGTATCCCAGAATCGTCGTCAACTCCAGAACCTTTTTTGCAAATCGCAAAAATGAAATTAGTTCTAGTGTTGGGTTTTTCGAAATTACCGCCACTTGCGTCGTTATTTAAATACATAAACTATGATATTCTGCCATAAAGGTGGAGGGGAATTTTCTAAAAATAAGATATATATTCTGTCGTTGGGTTGGAACTCCAAAGAGGCTTGCACAGGAACTGTGTTGTGCGGTTTCGCAGACGAGGGGTTCGCTACATGTATCATACATAACATAAATTTGAAAGAGGATTTGGTTATGGAACAATTGTTTACTTTCTCGCAGGATACCATGGAAAAGCTACTGACCAACGTGAGGACCTGAGGAGAAACAATGGTAGTGTGGATCTTTTGCTTGGAAAACGGAAATCATTCTTGAATCCCACTACCAACAAACATAAGTGGTCAGGGAACACCCACTTTCATGAGTGCAGTCACAAACGCATTTCATCCTCTAAAGCTGAGAGAATCTGATGGATCAAACCAGGTACCCCGGCTCAGTTAGCTTTGGAGGAAGTGGTCCTGAACGCTAAGCTTTTGAAAGATCTGGTTAAGCTTACTGACTTTTGCCACACTGGCAGACTTAAGGTCTATCACTCGATGATGCTCAAGTACTGCTTAAAAAGGGAACATTTTTCGTACCAGGGCATGGTTGCCAGGACTCAACTTGCTGCAATTGGCAACAATGCAAACACTGGCCGTAATCAAGTTTGAGTACAGGCAGGAGAACAGGCGGGCGAGGCACGCTGCAAGATGTGCTTTCCAAAAGCCCATAAGCGATGGGTTGTCAAGCCAATCAGTGAGAAGAAATCATACAACTATTTGTCAGGTATGATTTCAGAGGTTATCAAGCGGTGTGAGGAAGGGAATGCAGTTGCCCAGCCTTTGCCTGTTCAGCTACCAAAGAACATTGCTTCAGAGCCAGCACCACTTGATACAACAACATCGGTCAAGATCTAACTAATGAAAATAGTCTTATGTAGCTTTAGAAGTACCAGTTATTTTTTCTTCATAATTAATTTTGGAGAATCGTGATACTGAAGAATCATTATCCTTAGTCTTTGACCCTAACTGGTAAACACAAAACATAAAAACCCATAAATATTCTTGTATACATCAACGCCAAAAGTAAAGTATATTTTTTTCGGACCAAGTACTCAGTTAATTTACCAATGAAAGTAATCTATACCCATTGAGAAAATGAAAACATAAACAAAATGACGCCCATTCACTGGGAACAAATATATATATATATATATATATATATATATATATATATATATATATATATATATATATATATATAGTTAAGTGTAAGATGAGGCGTCATGAAGCAAACTTCTAACTGTTCCGGCTTTAGAAGTTTGCTTCATGACGCCTCATCTTACACTTAACTAAAAATTCACATTGAAGCACGGTATCTTTTGATCCTTCTACTGGAAGTCACCGTTTGGAAAACCATATTATTCTGCCTATATATATATATGGTACGGTATATATGAGAGAGGCCTAAGTAAGTAATTATTAAGTTTTTATATATCATTTCAATATTTTCAACTTATAAATAGTTTTAGGGTAAATCCAGATCACTCATCTGCATACCGAAACCCTTCAAAGGCAAACTCTTCCTCTGGCCCAGGTGTGGGAAAGAAGTTACGGATGCACATAACGGCACAAGATGGAAGAACCACCCTTATCTCTTTCCCTAAAATCCCCCAGCACCATCGGGCCAGTTGCCTGTAGGCTATATGTCTAAATAGTTTATGTTCTGGCCCATCATAGGGATCTTTGTATTGCTGCTTGTATTAAAACCAAGCAGTCTGCAATACCCATCTATTGATACAGACTGGATGAAACCCTGGGTGTTGGGTTATACATGTAGGCCCCTCTTGGTAGTCGCCACTTGTGACTGCCTCAATATTTTTAGTTTTGACTGCCTCAATTTCTTGGCAGCAAATGCATGCCTCCACTCGTCCCATAATCTGGCAATTCTCACATGAACACCTGAATTATAAACAAAAACGCAATATCCCATTGCGTTGAGTTCACCAAAAATAAAAAAAAGGATTTAGACTAGTGCATAAACAAAATTAGCAGTGTATGAGTTGGTAAAGCCAGCGCCCCTTTAAAGAATTCGTAGTAATTACGAGTTAAACATGTATTCCAGTAACATTCCTGATCTGTGAAGCAAATTATTTTAGTTATAATTGATCTATGTCATAGTCAAAGGAATGCTTAAAATCGACAACATAACGAGATGTTACAACCAGACCAAGGAGGAAATTAAATCGTGCTCCCAGAGTTTTACTTTTTTGGTCGATCTGCGTAGACATAAGCAGAAAGCAACACCGCCGTAAACAAAGAGGCCTCGAGTTTTTTTTTACTTTAGTAACCTCCTAGTTTAGGTATCACTGTTTTAGGAGTAATTAATTGATTAAAGCTCGGGGTTTCGCAACTCAATTTGGCTGGAAAAAGGAAAACCTCCTTGGAATAAATTGTTAAATAGTGCAAAACTTATCACAAAGATGTAATTTTGCTCACGGTATTTTAGCTTAAATCGACCTAAACCGACAAACGACGTAAATACGATCGCCACATCATTCAGCGTTAAGATCATTTTATTTCACATTACAGTCATTCGAATTAGTACAATGAATCGATCGATTATAACAACGCTACATACCAGTCAGAACCTTCTTCGTCGCTTTTCATAGGCTCCTCGTCTGACAGGCTTTCAGCTTCATCTGAGTTGATACGCGGTTCAAACTGATATGGCTCAATGGTAAACCTTTCACCGTCTTGTTCATCGTCGAAATTATCGAAAGAAGACCCAGCTTCGGACATAATTCAAACCTGAATTCAGCAATATCGCTAAATGTAAAGTACATGACTGGAAGACGCGGAGGGATCAAATTGCTTTGACGATTTGACGTCATACGATGATACGCTGACCGACTTCTGAGCAGGCAATCCGTTTCCAAGATGGCGGATTTCTAATCGCATTTTAAGTCAACTTCAATAGCAGAATTACTCTCTAATTTGTAAGATAGAGCAACGGGAATAGGAAAATTTGAAGCAATGATGGTTGGCCTTTCTTTTGAAAAATTCTTATTTTTGCACTAAAGTCCAAATTAACTGCAACTACAACTCTTTTATCAAAACCTCTTTTGGAAGTGGATCCAGTGTTGTTGGTTTTTCATTTCAAAACTTTCTTTGGCCTGACAAATCTCCTACGACAGTCCGCTTTAGATGAATTGGGGCAATGACTACACCGACGAAGGAGACTAAGAAGGTTCCTCTTTTTTCTGGTGTACTAGTATTGGACTCAATTGCGTTTCTGCAACTTTTGCCTTACATTTTGCCGTTTCGGATATGGCAAATGGCGGCAAATTCGGAAAACGTCTGATATTGGCTGACTGCTTGCACTGCATCACCTATATTTTCCCGATCTCCAAACTATTGTTCTTGGATTTGCAAAGTGCTCCGGATTTATTGGAGTTATTTGGAGCTATCAGTTTTATTAAGGGGAAATGCCCACTATGACTGAGCCAAATCGAAAATATGTGGCACGTGAGGAAAATAAAAAAAAAAACTTTTCATATATCGTCTAGAAAAATATTTATTCAACCCGCTAAAAACAAAAACAAATTCGTTACGGCAACACGTATCCCCTATCCCCCCTCAACCGTAAATTTCCAATCTCAAACTTGATTCTTTCGTCATGCGGATTAAACAGAGCGAATTTTGTGAGAAGGTGTGAGTCACTTATATTTTGTGTGTTTTTCACAACGCGTGAGTTTTGGCGGGTTTTTAAAAATATTTTTAGAAAATAAATCCCAGCATATTGGTAGGAGTAATGGACAAAATATGAATAATTTCTTTTTATTTTTCATGTGCCACCACTAGCTCGATGTTAGTGGACATTCGCTCCTTAGATGTATAACTGTTCTTTTTAAATTTCACAAACTCTTCAACGGTAATTTGCCAAAAAGCAGTGTGAAAAAATGTATTTTTTTTTTCCGATTTGAAAAATATTTGGGAATTGTCCTTTATCAACTTCCGTACCAAATTTGAAGGAAGGTCGTATCTAAACTAGGAAGATTCTTAAAATACTTATGAGTTATAAATAGAGGATGCTAGGTAAAATGTTTTAATCCGCTACCTTTTAATTTCCGTAATACCTTTTTTAGGGGGGGGGGGGAGGGACGGGGGTTAGATTAAGCATTATTTTTCTTTCGAAATACTAAGCTTGAAGAGAACTTAAAACGATTACTTACTCGAAACTGCTCCCCCAGCACCCCTCCCTTCGCCCGCAAAAAAACTGTGTCATAAGAACTAGAAATAGTTAAAAGCCAAACTTGAAGGACAGCCATATGTTTCTACAAATTTCATGTTGCATATCTTTATCAATGCTTATACATACAAAATAACCCCAATTCCTGAACTACCGGTTGAAGAAAAGAGTCAAGGGTCGTTTTTTAGGTACCTGGTGAAATGTGTCGCTTGAAATGTAATCACCCCATTCGTTAAATCTGCTGGTCTTGGCAGTTGTTCTGTAATCTCTGTCCAATGGGATGTTTCCTCGTCAGAGTTCATTAACAACCTTACATGAGCGTTCTTAAACGAGGGTTTTCCACAATCATTCTTGTCCGCTTGCAGTGAAGTAGGAATAGTAATTGTTGCTGGCTCCACAAGCTGAATGGCAGGCGAACATGCTATGTGAAGGACAGGGCCGATTATTTCACCATCGTCAAACCACTGCTGTGGAATTTCTTGGACCTGCAAAGACAATAATCATTGTAACCGTCCTAAAGAAAACAATATCTCGTCTGAAAAAGGGCAGGAACTAAATGCGAAATAAGGCCAGTGTTCAAGAAAAGAAGGGGGGAGGAAGTGAGCTGTTTCTGAAATGTCGACATCGTTAAAATGTCGGGCATTGGATTTTCTGGAAGGGAAAAATCTTGGTATTTATCCTCGGGCCTACAAGTTGGGGTGAGAGGTGGGGTGGATGCCACCGCCAGAATTTTTTCTTAGGGTTTTCAAAACAAGATTTACTCTATGAAGCTAAAATTTTAAGTAGCTTTTATCTTGTCCCTCGCCAAGATTTGTCCACCGCCACTGAGTATTGAAGAGTAATTCTCTACATTCAATTACAATTTTGGAATAAATTTGAACCAATTTACGTTATTTTGTGACACAAGATGGTGGAGTTAATGATGCCATGGGACCTCACAAGACATAATGGCCAATGAATAATATCTGATTTCGGGGTAATGTCTTACCTAGGTAAGGGTGTGTCCAAAAAGTTGAATACTTAAAGCTAGAATAAAAGGTGTTTTTAAACTCTTATACTGTTGCTATGGTGACCTATTTTGAACGAATTGTTACAGTTATGTCCAGGATTGAACACAGCTACAAATTTTACAGATTTTACGATATTTCGTGTCAGTTTCGGCACGTTGTAACGAAACTTACAATCTTATGCTAATTCCACCAGCAAGCGCCGGCTCACCGATTTTTCAAAATTTACAAAACTGCGTTCAAGATTTTCGGTAAGTCATTGCGAAATTTGCACTTCTTTGCAATGCTAATTCCACCTACTGGTGCTTGCTTGCGGATTTAAAAAAAAAATTGCGATTTTTCGCAATTAACATAACACAAAAAGACCGCGAAAGATGACAAGCATGTTTCTGTACTCTTTGGGACGATAAAGCGGGATGAACATGTGCCATTACCGCACTCATGTAACAAAAAAAAGACAACAAGCTTTATGTTTCTCTCGTTCTTAAAGCGTTTGCTGTTGACCGAGTATTGTAAAGCGGGTTATGGGGAAGTGAGCAGAATGATATGAAATTAACACAACACCAACAAAACATAACATGAGATAAGCGTTTCTTGTTGACTTTCTGTTCTACGTTCCACCAGCGTGTTACGTATTCAAAACGATCTAAAACGCACACAGCAATGCTTAAGCCTACGCGTGTATGGGAAGACAAAGCGGGGGAAAATATTCCATTTCACAAAGACGCGGCTCATTGACCTTGTTCTAAAACTCCCCTGATTTTCCCTCCAAGCGAGTTTCGGGAAAAGTCACGACCGCAGAATGATATGAGATAAACGTAATACTACAAGAGATAACAAACTGCAATGTTTCATTGTGAAAACGTTTGTTCTATGCAGATTAACATGAGTTTCGAAGCATAGATTCAACAAGTAAGCTTCTAATTCTAAAACGCTCTCAGCGATGTTTTAGCTTACGCCTGTCTTTAGGAACATAAAGCACGAGGAAAATATTCCACCATTCTACAAACACACGGCGTATTAAATTGTTGTAAAACTCCTCCAAACTTAAAGCGAGTTTCTGGGAAGGTCAAAAGAGCGGAAGCAGAGTGGAATTATACGAAATTAACCTAATAGCAAAAGAGATAACAAACTGCAAAATCTTCGCGTTCTAAAATACTCTTCCAATCTAAAACCGAGTTTCGGGAAGGTGACGGGAGCGGAAAAACATAACACCGAAAGAGATCACTAACAGGCCAAATGATTTTCATTCTAGAGGCGACTCTTGCGAAAAATTACAGGAATATATGTGTGCGTTACATGTAAGTACACAAAAAATTAGATTACCCCATAAAAAGTAGAGAAATTTACATGTAGATGTTGGTTCCATTTTAAGGGACATTTCACGACCGTAACATAAGGGAATGGCTGACTGACACGAAAAGGTCAACGGTCCTCCTCTTTTGGAAGTCATGTTGCTTAGTCAAGAGGACAGTCAAGAGTCAAGCTTTCTCCCTTTTGTGTACAATGACTTTTAATCTCAACAATGTATATTGGCAGACCTATTCAGTGTTTGTGCTAGGAAAATCAGATTGCTTGTAAGTAATCGCTTTTTCGATTTATTTCGACTTTCTTGCCTTCAATTTCAATTTCACTTCGTGTTTACAGCCTCTAAATTTGTACCAGCATACGTATCTGTATGCTGGCTTCTTTATTGGCGACCTCCATTAAAGACTATGGAAACTTCACTTCAGAGAATTGTATAAAGCAAGTGGCTACTCTGTTTCGCTTGGACTTGTGAGTTTAATAGTAAATACTTAAGTTCGTGTTGGGTGTACTTTGCAAATTTGCAAAAAGCTTCCGTGGAGTAACCTTTTTTGTGTTGTAGCCCACCACAACTGAAAAATCGCAAATTATTTCCACATAAAAAATGAATTCTCCAAACGTCCGAGCTCCTATTGAATGACATTCCATTGTTGCAAACAATCAATGTTTTACCCAATATCATAAAATGGTCATACTTTGCGTTTACTCGACCTTGCTTATCATATTGAGAAATAAAGCAAATAATTTGAATGGAGATTTTAGTTTGTTTTGAGTCGAGGGTAAGGTGTGCTTCATTTTAATATTTTGATTTAACTTACATTTACTTTATAGGCCTATCAAAAGAATATCAGGTTGTATACCAATGACCTCCACAAAAACAAGCTGAAAATAATATAATCTCTTGAATAAATTCCATACATTAGGTTTACTCGATGCTTTTGCGAGTTACCGTAAATATCGCAGTTTGCGTATTTTTCGTCGGGGACTTCTTGTGATCCTTTGAATAAATTTCGTAGATTTCGTGGATGGTCTTCAAATTATCGAAAATTTCGCAGTTTTCGTAAAATTCGTAATTTTCTTACCTTCCCTGCAACCCTGTGAATAAATTTCGAAAATTTCGTGGATAGGCTGACGAATTATCATAAAACTCGCAGTTTTCGTAAATTTCGTAAAAATTTGTATTTCATAGTTTTCTTGGGGCCTTCCTTGCAACCCTTTGAATAGATTTCGTAGATTTTGTGGATGGCCTGGCGAATTAACATAAATTTTGAACTTTTCGTAAATTTTGTTGGAGACTTCCTTGCAATGGTATGAAAAAAATTCGTATATTTTGTAGATGGGCTAGTGAATTCTCGTAAATTTCCCAGTTTTCGTAAATTTCGGAAAATTTGTAATTTTCGCAAATTTCGTTTGGGACTTCCATGTAAGCTTCTGAGTAAACTTCGTAGATTTCGTGAATGGGCAGACAAATTATCGTAAATTTCTTAAAATTCGTAATTTTCGTTGGGGACTTCCTTTTCACCCTTTGAATAACTTCCATATATTTCGTGGATGCGCTGGCGAGTTCTCGCAAATTTAGCAGTTTTCGTA
>NC_138154.1:12676181-12678681 GCF_964199315.1 Orbicella franksi
CATGGCTTAACAACGAGTTTTTCTAACTATACCTTAAGAATTAACTGGAAGTCGCCATTCTTGTGGACGACACTCGCTGGGATTGTCACAGTCACATCAGGGTAGTCTGGAACTCTGCAGGTAAAATCTTGTTTTTGTTGGCCATGCGTCGAATATGTGTAGGACTTGAGACGGCAGATAACAGCATACACGGAACAACACGTAACTTTAGCCTCAGAAAAGGGAAATCTTGGTGTTGAGTAGAGATCACACTGCGTATCTGCTATTAATAAAGATAGGTGAGCTAAAAGGCCTCGACACGCGTGGGAGCTCTTTTTGTTCGCCACGTATCTCTAACAGTATTTCCAAAAAATGCTCTTAACCCTGATTTCCCTTTACGCCAAAATTACATCAAAAGATTTCAAAATGTCCGCCATCTTAGATCTGTCTTCTTAGATTTCAAACAAATTTCTCATAACGTTAAAGCAGCTCAAATGGATTCAGAAACAAGTAAGGACCCGAAAAGTGTAAAAATTTGGAATAAGACTGTTATAGAATTCAAATCCGCATTAAAACAGACCTTCAGAAAACATTCAATTTGGGTAGCCGATTAAAGTGACCAAACAAACGACTGAACAAAAGTTTCCCTGATAACTATTAGAGTTTCATGACTATCAGTTGAGCCCTGTTTGAGTAGCTTTTTGACTTGCTTTCTTCAGATGATAGTTCCGGTCTAAGTGGGAATGAATGAACGAAATGACACATTAAGATTTTATTTAGATTAAAACGGTTCGTCACACATGCAATTACCTGACGCTTTCCAAATGTTCGTTGTCTTTAAATCCTTCCACTCATTGTTGTCTGGATCCACCAACTCTCTCATCACCACCTCGTACCCCTTAAGGTTAGTGGCACTGTGAGATAAGGCAACTGAAACTTCCTCATCAAAATTCCCGGTAAAATCGGCGCGTAGAAGATCATCGCATGCAAGGGCTATTACATTGCTAACCAATGCCTCATTCTTTCTTAAGGGTGGAAAGGCAATTGTTGACTGCCACAGTATGCATCGGAACACCACAGTTGTTTTCACAGCGTTCGGGGGAAATGTTACACAAGCAGCCAGAGAATCCTGAAGCCTCCAAACTGCTCCGCTTTCGCCCACCTCGCATCTAAAACAAATCACATAATGAAAAAAAATATATATTTATATCCCTATAGTCTCCTAGATTACTGTAAAGAGAAAGAATATTGCAGAGGTTTTACAGTCCCGCAAAAGTGGAAGCGGAAGTGGTTGCCTCGTCATGAGTGATGGAAATGTGTGGACTCATGAATTTGGACAGTGGATTTCAAATTTATGTCATGGATTTTGTTTTTCTTCCTGATAAACTCAAAAACCATGAGCAGTTTAACTTGATTCTGACAGGTGAATAGTGTATTGACAAATCCCAATAAAGTTCAAGACACGCGAGAAAACCTCAAAACCACAAACTAATTACCGTTGATGTTTGCGGTTCAGCTTTCTCACGTCTAATTGGCTTTTTCATCGCTACACAATAACATTTTATAAGTATTTCTGGTATTCACGGTTTTCTGAATTAAATAATACAATATTTTGATACCACAGTTATTATATGTAACGTGAGCAAAATGTACAGTGTTTGAACGATTTGAATGCAAATTTCACAACTTTAAAAATGATATCCTGCGTCACAAAATTCTGTGTTCTAAATTCGTAGTTTAGCTACGTTTTTCCATGAATGTCTTTATCGGGTCACCTGAGATGTATGCTGCTCACACAGGATGTTCAATATATTGTCAAATCTGAAGGCAACTGAGAACTCCCAGGTAAATTGAGTACACTTTCACTCCAAACTTCGCTCGTCGAGATCGTGTGCACTTTCATAGAGGACCGTGTCTATTTAGGACTCACGTATAAGTAGTATACAGGGAAACATTAATATATAGATTTAGGCCAGCCTAAAAGCGGAGCTCCTCAGTTATTTTCGGAATGTTGTTACTAATGAAAATAATCCAACATGTATGAGGTAAATTGCGAATGATTTAATGGTTTCAGCCGGAACTAGTATTACATCAGCAGATCGAGGTGTAAGATGGTGTGATTATGAAATATAGAGCCATGATTGCAAGGATTTCTTGGAAGCCACCAAAAATCTTGATCACAGAACAGAACTGTCTTCTGTGCTTTTTGGTGGCATTTCTTGTTCTTTCGTACCTTATTCAGAAAGACAAGGCATTGTTATTAATCATTATATTCTTCCTTAGTTAACATGGGGACTCCCACACAAAAGAAGTTTACACACTTTTTTTGTTGTGGGGACTGATTGAAATGCAGTGGTTACAATATACTCAGTCCCTGAATCTCTACCAAATGAAATCTCACAAAAATACCAAAACAGTATACATATGTGAAAAGTTGGAAAGTTTTGTTTTCTAACTTGTCCCCAAAGATACATTTAGCCATCTTCACTATTGTATGGAGTCTCCTCCTGCTGGAAGGGTT
>NC_138154.1:12683681-12737181 GCF_964199315.1 Orbicella franksi
TCTACCAAAGAAAGCTGTATTAGCAGAAACTAACTATGGTCCGTTTCTATTCTTACTAGGACCTATCTATGGACAAAATACAAGCGAAATCAATTTTTCGACTTGTGCCATTGATAGGCGATTTAGGTTCATTTTTATAGGGATTCACTCTTAAATTTATATTTCCTCAGAAATATCTCACCAGGACATGGTTGCTTTGAAAATCTTTGATGTTTTAATACAGGCTCCCCATCTGTAAACTGTTCATATATTGACTGACAGGAACAGGCATGTAATTCCTTTCTTTGATATACAGTGTACTTCATTGTTAGTTGTTTACTGAGTGTTAGTAGTGAATCAAATGCTAGGGGTTGGTACTCCAACTTTCACTGTGGCAGGCTCTGCCCTCAAATACAAAGCAAACTTACATAACTGGTATGAACTTCGCCACTTGCTTTCAAGAGCAAATGCAATTTGCTTCAAACAAGAAACGGGAACATTGAGGGTTACAACAATGTGCACAGTCCCAATCACAGGGTCATCCAGGCCGTTTGGTTGTACATATAACTGCACAACTGTATATGAGTTCAGCTTCCAGAAGAAAATCAGAGTTTGTCTGGATAAATACTGATGTTCTTGCTTACTCAATGAATGAATGTGCAGTTCCAGAAGATATTCACACCCAACACCCATTCATGGCCAGTCTTTAGAAATTCCAAATTAAAGTATCAGGAATCAAGAACTCTAATAGAGAAAAAACCTCCATGTGGGGTATGAATCTTTTCTTGAAGAAAACAATGTCTGAGAAATCATTAATTACAAAATAACGTTTAAGAAACATCTTACCTTTCAGAGAATTTTTAATCTACACTGTCTGGCCAGTTCATATATTTGACAAGTTGACACTGGGCGTGTTTTTAAATTTGTGCCCTTCAACATCACATTACTGTGTAGTAGCACTGGTCAACTAAAAACAGCATAATTTGGTTAATTAATATACACTGTACATTATTAGGTTGAAATATTGGTGTAGATTGTTGCACATCAACAGATACAGAAACTATTTGCACCTGAATCATAACGAGTGAAAAATCGTGCATGAGACATTTACATGCGCATGTAACAGCCCTCCACCTCAGAACCATCACAGATATGATATGATATTTTTAAACTCTCTTAAATTTCAGATTATTCAAGATTAACATATGCACATACATCATCTGGGGCAACCCTAAAACACTGAATTTGGAAACTGAAATCCGGAATCCAGAATCTGGAATCCAGAATCTGGAATCCGGAATCCGGAACAAAAAACCAGAATCTGGAATCCAGATATTATGAATGATGATAGAAATAATTCACTTCAGCAATGTCTAATAAATAAATATGAGCAAAAATTATTTTGTTGTTATTTCTTTTCTTGGCTTTACTTCAGCCACAGACTGTAATTGATAAAAAATTATTGACTAGTTCTGAACAACCCTTAGCTATATTTCTGGCCCGGTTGTTCAAAAGCTGCATAAAGCTATCCATTGGGTACATCACTATCCAGTCAGGGTTACTGATTTTTTGGGTGGATAGAGTTACTCATAGCCTGCGAGCAGGCTCTAGTATCTGTCTCTAGTGTCTGAGCAGGATAAATAGGTGTCTAGTGTTTTTCTACATTGGCATGTCACCAAGAGCCTTCATGCGGCTTTGCCACTCACGCCCCCAGCCCAAACATGAGAGCCTGCTCATAGGCTAAGTTACCCATCTTTTGTTCAAGTTGGCCCTGGTGAGAGCCTGCTTCTTGTCTAGATCAAATTGCTCTGAGAAGACTGGTGAGCAGCATATTAACAACAAGCTATTATAGGCTATTGCAGTGAGTTTCTGGCAGTCTTTTAGCATCTTTTAACAACATGTGGTCTGATCTGTTAGCAAGTGAGAAGCAGACGGAAGTAAGTGTGCAACATTTCTACAAATTGTTTTAATATGATGGCCGCCAAGAATATGAAAGGCTGATTTGTCACAGTATCAGTGTGGAAATTGTGTTAATCTGGAATTGGTCTCGTATCTGTTGGAAAAATCAAATTTCATATTTAAACCTGATGGGTTAGCCTTTGGACTTCGAAAGTGGGGTCGTGACCGTCAATGTACAGGGGGCTGCCACTGATGGATATCCTGTTCTCTATGACATTTTCTATCTTGTTCAGTATCTACTAGACATAAAGGATAAACTTATACTCCCGGTAAATTGAAGATCACTTATTAAACAAAATGGCAATTACCAGCAAGCTCATTTTAGACACTCTCGAGGTGCTTGGAATATAATTAAGACGCACTTTACTGAGATTCTCATAATCATAGCCCTCACTAAAAATAACGGTTGCACGATTTCAACAGACGGGGAATTTTTGTTTCAAAAAAGGTTAAGTTTGAGGTCCTTTTTACTTGGCAGCTTACTTTTTACAGTCGAAAAGTTAAGCAAAACAATTTTCGTGTATTTGAAGAACTTATTTTCTTTGATTTGTGGATTCCGGTTTCCAGTTTCTGGATTCCGGTTTTTGGTTCCAGATTCCGGATTCTAGTTTCTGGGTTTTAGGGTTGCCCCATCTTTAACAGAGTGTTTGCTTCACATTCAGTTTACACATGGCTGTTATCCAGCGTAGGCAGACTTATAAGTTTTCCTTCAAAAATATATTGCAACAACTATTGCATCTTTCATTACCTATTCTTGTGATGAAATGACACAAAATCCAAGAACAAGAAGTCATAAGCATAAAACTAACTTACGTGGTAGTGTTTACAGTTCCTCTTACTGTCTGCGTATGCCGTCCATAAACTGGTGCTGCCTGGACAATGCACTCATTATTTTTCTGATCACGCCTTTTAAAACGTCACTGTTATATAATTTGTCCTGAAAAAGCAATACATGAAATGTTATGCCTTTGGCACTCACCAAGTACCTTTACATGATGTATAATGTACACCATATCAACATTCACAATTCTTTTTACTCTCATTGTAACTCTTTTGTGTCATTTTCCCTCACTTGAAGACAGGACTTCCACATTAGGTGATAATTTGCCTCTGGAATCTCTATGAATTCACAGGGAGTGATAACAATTAAATCGTGACTAATTTTAGCAAAGGAGGTGTTCAAATGTCAGATTTTAATGCTAAGCTTATACAGTAACTTTACATTACTTTTCGTATATATATATCTAACCTCTCAATTATTGCACCTATAGACAGAAGGTGTGCTGGGGGAAGAAATGTTCTAAACTCTCTGAACTTTTCTCCCTTACCTGTAATAGGATGACCATTATGAACTTCGGTTTGTAACCAACACCAACATCAGGTTATGTATACACATGTATATTTTGTTGTCGTCTGTAATCATAAAAAAATAAAAATTTTAAATCCTCCATAAAGTTTATACTCAATAACACTGCTACATGTACCGCTGTTACTGGAATTCAATTTAAGTGAAACTGTTGCAACAGCTCTGTCAAAATTGTTTCTAGCAGTTAAGGCAGGATAACAGAATATACATGTAGCACACAGCAAAGGCTAGAGATACACACATGTTAGTTATCAGTTAGGATTTGGTGAGCTTCTGTGCTGTAGGTATGGTGGAAAATAATAGATTATCAGAAATGAAGGTTCCTGAGACATTTTGACAGCACTGAGAGGAATTAATATATAAATTCACAAAAGAAGTTCTTGCCCTGTCCAGTTCTCTGTAATAAAAATATAATTTACATACAAGCCATTTATTATATATGGTTTGTGTTTAAAGCCGACATAATGCACACTCTGACTGGCCAATTCCAGTGCATTATTTACATTTACATGGTACACCTCAGTAAAATCATAAAACATTGCGTGCGACTACAATAAAAAATATAAAAAATAAAAAATAAAAATAAATGCCTAATTCATAACAATTTAAAATACTCAACACTAAAACGAATGTAATTCTTCACTTGAAAATTATTCTCCCGTAATGCCCATGGGCCAATTACAGGCATGCTAAAAAGTCCTAACACAAAGTAAAAGGAAATTAAGAAAACTATTGCTTTTTTCCGGAAAATTGTAGCGTCTGAAGACAATGATGGAACACTCTGAGAGTGCACTCTATCAACCTGATGAGATAAAATTTAAGGAGAATAGAGAATTCACAAAGTTATATGACAATCGAATTGGTACAGGACAGGAGAAAGGAAACTGTACAGCCAGGAAGAAACTGAAACTTTCTTCGACGAGCAAAAAAGTATGCATGCACAACAATTAAGAAAACAGTCAGTGACATTCATTTAATAAGTTAGTTACTAAAAAATTAGTGTGAAGAAGAGAGCAGAGAGAGAGAGAGTGGAGATCGGAGAAAGCTCTCTCCAACTAAATTGTGTATATATGTATGTAAGAGTTGGTCTTATTACCGAGAAATGGTCAGGGCAAGAACTTCTATTACACTGTTCAATTTACCGAGTTAATTAGTACCATGTCACTTTTTAGGAACATTTCCATATTTAGTGTAAATACCGCATTGGGGAATAACCTCTTATTAAGAAAATAGGGTCCATGTACCGCCAACCAAAAGCAATGACACAAATAAAATGAAATAGCCAATCAAAATCAAAGCAGAGCTTTATTTGTAGACAGGATTGCCATGCATAATCGTCTACTCGACATTTTGGACTATATAAGCATTTCACCAAACCGAACTAATTGGACAGACAACAAAATAAAACGAGGAAATCTACATTATAAACACAGGATGCATATCACTACATCTGAGCTCGAGTATCAACAGCAAATCCCTTCTCAATGAAAGGTGACCGAATAAAAGAGAGGATAAAGAAAATTCGTTTAAGCTTGCGGTGTTAAAGTTTAAAAATTATTCACTCTTAAATTTGAATATTACTGAGAGTCTGTATTTTTGCCGACGGCTTAATTTAGCTTTGCAGTCATTTTATTGGCAGTAGCTTTACCAGTCTTCAACCAAATTAACCTCGGAATTCACAAAAGCATTTCGCCAAACCGAATAAATTGAACTAATAAAACGAGGAACTCTCCATACTTTGTAATCACAATATGCAAAAATTAAATTTAGCAAATCCTGTTCGCTTCGGCTTAAAATGGTTTGTAGACCTTCCTTGGTTTTCAACAACAGAAGAAGAAATTTTAGCAGTCTACGAAGCGGCAGTGCTAACTAACTCAGAGAAAACTTCAAAACTCGCCCGGCCGTGTTTACAAGTACGGTTTTGGTTAAGCTTATTTTTAGACGTGAGGTTATAAGCTTAAGTTGACGACGAAAATTGACAGAAAACTTAATTTGTTTACAACTTACAGCAACCTTCAAAGCGACCCACGTGTTATTGTTTAGAGACGAGCGAAATTAAAACGATGCAATTTTTAAAATCTCTTACAGCATGGCTTCAAATAAGGAAGACTTTTAATGGATTCCAATTGAAAATAAGCTTATATCGCCGAGGCAACTTGTTAATTTTTATAGCAAACGCAACAACAAAAGTCACTTACCGCAAGTTGGCAATTCAGTTCGGCCAGTGTAAATCTCCCGGGCAGAAACTTGCAGCAAAAGTTGTGAAGACTGAACTGAAGTTATATTTTCGATAGATCAATGAATCAACCACTTCTTTCTGCTACGTTTACTGTTTTGTAATTTCCCTAAAACACTCGGGCACGTTTGATTTCTCTTGTTCATCACCTGACCAAATCAGGTGACTTTTGAATTTTCTTGCACGGCTGCACAGCATCACGTTCGCACGAATTTTGAACTTGGCCATGGGGAGTTCGGCAGTCTTCTGAATCAATTTGTCGGGTACTTTCGCCTCCTTTCTATAGCCCTCGTTAGCTTTGGTTCACGGCATTGTTCGGTATTATTTCACCTCCTTTCTCTAGCCCTTGACTAGCTATAATTCACGGCATTGTTCAGTACTGTCTCGCCTCCTTCCCCAGCGATGGCCCGCTCAGTCTTTTTCGCGATCTTCTTCGCTACTTCTTTGCCTGTTAATTCTTGCTTTCTGTTTTTTGCTTCAGTGCAACCCTGTCTTAAAAATATTAGATCAACCTCCGCTATCGTTTTTCTTTAAAAATCCCGTCGAGAAAAATGGCATTCTCCCGCTACAAACCGAGGGTGAATGTCTCCGTCAACCTATTATAGCTGGAGTATGGCCGCCATCTTGCGCGACTCCGTCGTCGTCGTCGTCGTCGTCGTCGTCGCCGTCGTGCGTACGAGCCCACGAGCAATACCGCTAGCCATGATAACCATGAGAAAATCAATTCATGGGTTTCCTTTTCTTCCCTATATGGGTATGGGGCTCCGCTATAAGCAGTTAATTAGATAGCAGAGGCATCTTCGAAGATTCATGCTTATTTTCGCGGCGCGTTTTGTAAACGAAAAATTTATAAACGTTTAAAGTTGTCCTTCGGTAGCATTTCCGAATAGATCCATATATTGTTTCAATTGAGGCCTTGAGCTATGGTATTTCAATTTCAAGCTTTCGCCGTACTACGGCATCATCAGGGAATGAAAGAAAATATTCAATAGTGCGTGATATAAAACTGGTGTGGGTGACGTTCATGATTTGAATATGTAATACCTCCAAACAACCAATGAAGAAAAGGAGAAAAGGCAGACGAATTCCACCGCACCATGATCAACCTGGACCCTAGACTGAACTTTGAGATCGAGAAACCCGCCTCCTCACCAGATGGCTTCTCCCTATCCCCCCTTGACTTCAAAGTTTCACTCTCGGAGAACGGCGAAAGCTCCTTTGAATTCTACAAAAACCAGCGACGAAGCCGTTATGGTGCACCATCAGTCAGCACTACCTAGAAACTCAAAGATTAACTTCATTCGTAATGAACGAAGACCTATATAGCAGAGATGCTCTACCCAAACAACATCCAGTAAACACGACCGCGCGTTTGACAACATGCTCCGCCTCAACGAATTTCCTGAAAACGTCATAGAGGAAACTAAACGCCATCACCAAAGTGAGCCTCTAACTGCAAACACAGAATGGTTATACTTCAAACTGAAATCCCATTCATCTCAGATCGACCAGGTTACAGAACCACCAGAATCTTCCGCAAAGAAGGCCTCCTACTACGCGTCGCTCAAAAATCCTACACGCTATTCTAAGACAACCCCTCTCTAACCACACCCAAAACACATGCACGAGACCAAACTCCCCTATCTCAAACAGCAATCTCTGCCCACGAAGCAATACCGTGTACCAAGTCACTTGCAGGGGACGTAAAAAATTCTACATCGGAAGCACCACACGATTTGTTCATGATCGCATTAATGAACACCTGAACAGCAACAACTCGTTAGTAGAACTGAAAACACATCGCAACGTACCAAAAGACAATTAACAGCCAAAACAGCCAAAACACTGATGTCAAAATAATCGAAAACGATCCTGTCAACTTGCGATTGTTTGGGGTGTTCTACATTCGAAAGTGCAAGCCCGAACTTAATTCCCGTGAAGAATGCACTAAGCTCGGACACCTATTTTGAACTGCTTTATTTTGAACTACTTTATCACTCGTACTCGTCAGCGGTCGTCCACATTATCATATATTTCCATCACCATTTTTACACTCATTGTCCTTACTACATATTCATATCATTCACGCCACCAACACCACTTTTATATTGCGCACTGTTGAATATTTTCTTTCATTCCCTGATGGTGCGGTAGTAGGGCGAAATCCGATAGCTTAAGGTCTCAATTGAATCAATATGTCTATCGAAAAATTTATATATTTATTATTTGTCGAGAAAGTTTAACGTTTTTTATTACTGCCTTTATGCCTTATGCGCTGGCCTTTTTTTTTTTCACCTAGGATTACTAAAAAATATATAAACCTCATATCGTGAAGTCCACGCCATTCCTAATATTGAAGATATTACTATGGTAGCTATAGGCTTTTGAGATTTGTTGTAATAGACTTTCCTATATTTATGTTTTTATTTTTGTATATATCCTATTATTGTGTAATCTATGTTAGGTAATAGCATCAGGGCTCCTATTGATAGCAGAGATGCTTTGTAGGTTCCCTGAAGGGACTACCCTGAAATTTTTACCTTTAGATTTCTACTTTTAAATAAAGTTGTCTATCTATCTATCCTAACTTTTTGCGGTATCTTTTACAGGGATCATTTGCAGTCAAGGGATCATTTGCGGGCCTGTACAGAATCAAACATGTAGTAACCATTTTTAAAAAAAAGAATGGTAAAAGGAATTTGAAAGAAAATAACTTCTCTATTCCGGCGCCCAACGTAGATTCTATCCAGTTCTCTGGGAGGGCCTCTGAATCAGTCTCCACACTGTCACGGGATATCGCAACCTCCATCTCACTCTCTGACTTGGTCTGTGTACACTCCATATGTTCTCTTGATCCAGTCTCAGTTTCAGTATTACTCTCTGCTACAGGTTCTGGGCTACCGTCCCCTGTTGATCATATGTTTAGCAAACACAGGAATAAATTATTTCAATTATTTGCTTGAGGGCAAACTTCGTAGGTCTTTTAAAGTGCTACTATGATCATATTTTTGTCCCATGAACTTTTAGGTGTATCACATAAATTCCACGAAAGATCAAAAACGTCGCCTACCGTTGGCAAATATCTGCATTGGTTCTGGAGATATTGAAGTTTGAAAAATGTGTAAAATATGCTAATGAGAGGACTGATGACGTCAGACACTCAATCAAAGTCAATTTGCAGCAGATACCATTGAAACTTGGTAGGCTAATGGTCCTACAAGCAACACGTACCTGCGGTTTTAAAAAAATTCTCTACCTTGGGTTTAGAGCCACCTTAAAGTTTTGAACATTTAAGGTGGCTCCAAACCCTATGTACAGAATTTCTTTAATCTTCGCCAAAAGTTGCGTCCTATTCTGCTTATTAAAATTTGATAATATAAATAAATTTCACCGTGACCAGTTTAAATTTAACTAACTTTTTAGAAACGCTTTTACTGACAGAATTTTTGTTTGTTTTCAGCTTGATATTTAGGCTAAGTGAATACTTTGAGGTAATTGTTTGTCTGAGATCGAGAAAACGCAAACTCACCACTATCCAAGAAATATGTTGATGTTTCGCTTTGACAGTTTTTTTGAACGTTCATTTTCGCGCGTTTGATCGTACTTTTGACTTCATGTAAGCAGGAAGAGATTCAATAAATACTTCCATCCGATAGGAAGGATGTTAGAAGTCTCAATGTTATAATAGAAATGGTAAGCGTGCAGCGTGCAACTATCGAGTTATGGATTCACTTGGGAGGTTTGCTAAGCACTCATGAAGCTAGCGCTTCATTCGTGCTTAGCAACCTCCACCCTTTTCCTACGCGTTTACCATTTCTTAAATACATAACACCAAACTTCAATCCATTTCCTGTGACTGGTGTAAATTTGATATCGATCCGATTAAGGAAAGACTGTTAACACGCCGATTGAAAAGACTTGGCCTGGTCCAGAAAAAAAAAAAAAATCTATCGAGACACCTCAAAGATCATAGAAGATTTCTCGTGGGAGAAAAAGCAAACTCCTTGTTTCGTGTCAAGTCGTGACTAATCCGTGCTGTGGGTGGCCGGTTACCTTTTGTGGTTTGATCTCGCATCTGATTGGTCGCGAAGCAATAAACATTCCAGAAGTTTCCTCTGGCATTTACGGTTTTACATTACAACATAGCCTTAGCGAAGCGCGCATTCTGATTGGCTAATACACTCGATCCATTTGTCCGTGGGTTGCACGCTGACGACAATTTGTTTATTTGTACTTTTTTCGGCAATTTTTTCATCGATGTTGACACTTTTTGAGACATAATTCCTATTTTTCTTGTCCTAAAATATGGAAAAATCTATAATTCTTCAGGAGATGTTGAAGATAAATTCCTGTGAACTACCAGATTCGAGCTCAAGTTTTTTGCCGGGCTTCTTTCCTAGAGATTTGCTTATTTAAGCGAGCAGAAGTTGATTCAGCTAGCTGGCACTCGGCACCTCGGAGACGGATCAAAACAACAACAAACTGGTCTGTATCAACGTTTCGAAGTTAGCCAAGCATGGCGGGAATTTTAGAGAGAATTTTTGAGCGATTTGATGATAATAAAATTCAGCACAAGCTTTCATTGTAAAACTTTTTCTGCGTCGAAAGCCATTAAATGCTTTCGGCGAGCAAGAACTGTACATAAGAGTTTTACCAAATTTCTGTTTTAAGTGAAGATTTACATTCGAAATTCTTTTGTTGATATTGGTAGCCCCTAATGAATTATTTCAGTCGGCCGGGATTCAGTTTTGCTCGATCTTGAATTGAACTCTTGAAGGAACAGCCGCTTGAAGGAACGAGTGCATCGTGCACAAATATAAGCTTGCATTTCTAACATTTGCGTCCATCATGTGTTCAATTTCAACCTTAGCACCCAACTTATCAATTCAAAACGAAGCGGAAAGGAAAACTTAACCCACAAACCTGCTATTGCAGAAGAGTATCTCAGATTAAACGGCTCAAAGCCAGGGGCGTCCGTTCACTTTCTTCCCCACTCTCGCTTTTACAGCTGTAAGAAATTTCCGGTTCCATATTCTTATTTTCTCTTGCCGAAGAGGCCGTGAAGGACAGAGAGCTCAACCACCAAAAGTTTGTCTTCAATTCTTCAGAAAACTGATCCGAATTTTACTACCTTTTAAGAAACGCTTTTACCGACAGCAATTTTCGTTTGTTGTTAGCTTGATAGTTGAGTTAACTGAGCAGTTTGAAGTTGTTCGTTTGTCGGAGATCAAGAAAACACACCGCGATCCAAGAAAAATGTTGGTTTGTCGCTTTGTCAGATTTTTGAATGAACATTTTCGCGCGGTTGATCGTGCTTTTGACTTCATGTAAGCAAGACGCTTGCTAGCGAATTCCTCAAACAGAAGGAAGACGCAAGAAAAGTTGAAGAAAGCAAACCAGATGTGTGTGAATTTAACGAACAGATAGCATGGATTACCAACCATCAAGCCTTCGAAGGGTGTTCTTCAAGTGTTAACCGGTTTTTGAAAGAAGGCAAATATCTCGTAAGCATTATCGACAACAAAGAATTTGACCAAGCAAGGAAATGTCTGGAAGATCGAAGAAAACAAATTAAAAAGACAAGGCAAAGAAAATAAAAAAAAAGGGGGCGCAGCTGAGACGTTGAGCGATGAAGATGTAAAGTCGGTAAACTTTCTGCACGAAAAATATTTAGGCTTTTGAAGAAGCGACAAAGTGCTTGCACAGAGTAACTTGACTAGGCTTGTTGTTTTGCTGAATGAAAAAGCAAATAAATTTTATCAGAACGGTGAAGGTCAAAATATCAGTAAGTATAAAATAAACAAATTACAGCATGAGAAGTGCTTTGTACGGTATTTACGCATTCGTTGTTTTTGTATCAGAAAGCACACTCGCTCGCTACGCTCACTCGTTTGTTTTCTGACACGTCAACAACTCGTGCGTAGATACGATACGCGCGCACTTTCCATGAAGTAGTCTTTATTTATCACGGTAGCTACACCTCTTTTTGTGACATTTCGCCAAGTTCTATCAGAAAAAATTGGTTTTAAGTGTCATTGTCTGAGAAAACCGGGCAGGACCAAAAGATTGAGGTCGGCCGTTTACCTTCATCTTTTCACAGTATTAAAGCAAACCGAAAAGATTAACGACCGTGACATTTGGTGAGGCAGGCGTTCGTTTTTCTTCGAGATATCACCCTATCATGATTTTGGGCAACTTTAGGTGAGCCTAAAAGATACTCCGAACAAATTCCATAAACTCTTATTTTCGTGCGATAATATTTGTCTCCCTGTTACCTGACCGAGATATATTTGTGTTCTTTCGCTTTAATTCTACGGTTTTCACGAGGTGCCAAGTATCGCCGCCGAATCGTTAATGAGGGAGACCTAAAATTCAGCGAATCGGTTGTCAAAAGTGCGGTAGTTTATCTTTACAGAAAAGCATTTTTGTGATAGTCTTTCACATTGTTATTGATAACTAGTTTAGTTAAAATTGGTATCTACAAGCAAATCGGAGTAATTGGTCGCGCAAAGTCCCCCCCCCCCCCCAAAAAAAAATTATTTGTCACAAATATTTCCCGCCAAATGTTTAGCGAAGAATATCACGTTATTCCGACCTTCTGCGATTATCCATGATTTACTGAAGGATCTGCAAAAAATACTTAGACTGTAAAATAAAATATGTAAGCTGTGACATCGTTATTAACCAATGTAAACATTTCAAACTCGCCAAATCCTTACCATTATCTAGGCTAAATTTTCCCACGAAAATTCTATTTGAACGTCACGCTACATGGAAAACCAAAGTAAAATCTTCAGTTCGCTGGTATTTGATCGTATTTTTTGCTGTTGTGAAAAAAAACAAATTTCAGGTTAATAGTGAGCTAAGTTTTACCCCAAATTTGATTTTGGGACTTCTGCAAACACCTTGTTCAGATCGATTTCTCGTTTTCGGAAGGCGTGACGCGTCAGAGATTCGAAGGTCAGACAACAGGACTTCACAATGTCGATCTTAGTTGAAGGTTTCTCCTTGGTTTTGAAAACATTAACTGTTCTTAGCTTTCGGATCAGAAAAATTGCCTAGCAGTGTGGGTGGCAGGTCAGTTTTTCTTCAATTATTAGCGTGCAAAAAAGATGGTCGAGGAAAGACGTGAGAGGTGGTGTCTATTAAGTGTAGCTGAAACTCAGGTTTATATGACGAAACGTCCCGGATATCAGGCGTACGAAAGGATCATAAAGGACAGTAGACTGGAATAAAAATCTCAATATGTGTAATCGCTGCTATCTCGGGATTGTTAGCGAAAATATTTCTTGCGTTCAACGTTGCCGTTTGTATCGTCGCAGGTTTGTACACCGTCTTTTTTTATCATTTCATTTCCTTCCTCTCTTACCTCGTGCGCGCAATTGACTTACGATCACTTGCTATGAAGATTGAGATGATTTTCTGCTGATTCAAAGGTCTCTTAAGGTACTCAGACTGACTTTAGTAGCATTAATCAAGGCATAAAGGCTGGTTTTCATTAGCGACGGAGTCGTAGTCGGAGTCGTAATCAGAAGCGTAGAGTGATACGATCAAGTGAAAATCAAACCGACGGAGTCGGAAGCAGAACACCCGTTCCCCTTATGACTCAGTCTGTTACGATCTAGTGAAAACTAGATTGTTGGAGTCGGCAGCAGAAGCGGAAGATTAAACCAATCACAATGTTCGATTCCGGGCCTTGTGATTGGTGAGCGACGAAGTCGTAAACGGTGTCGCAAGAAATGGAAACGATCGATTCCTCCGACTCCGATTCCGTCGAGCTGATGACTCCGCTTGCGACTCCGATTCTCGATTTTCATTAGGTGGTAAGCTCTCTTACGACTCCGACTCCTACTCCGACTCCGACTCCTACGCCGACTCCGACTCCGATTAAGGATCCACAGATACCCGAAACCGTCACGCAACGCACCTCACGCCATTGTAACTAAACTTGGCTCGAATGGCTTCTAAGTTTCAAATAAAATTTGATAAATTTGGTTTCTACTTATAATGCAACCAAAAACCATACGAATGCTGGGTATTATTTTCGTGATCCGAGCGGAGGAATCTACCACTGCGCGGGGGCTGTTTTTGCCTATGAAATTCAAGGTATTGTGTCTACGAACAGTAAATGTTCAATATGTCTGCAGCAATCCGCGGTGAACACAGTTTTAACACGCTGTGAGCAATAAAAAGTTGTTCAGTTGTCCGGTCTGAGATTTCGAGACAAAGAGTCTGATTTTTGGGGGGTCTGAGTTTTCGAGACACGCAGAGAGTCTGACTTTTTGGGGTCTGAGTTTTCGAGACTCGTAGAGAGTCTGATTTTTTCGGGTCTGAGATTTCGAGACATCCAAAGCGCCTCAGTTTTACGGGTCTGAGTTTCGCTAGTTGCCCAAGGTGAAGACAGTCTTCCGCTGTTCAAATATATGATCTTTCATATATTTTCTTGTACCTTCACCATATACGGATACAGAAGAATTCCGAAAGTAACGGGGCCCCCGAAAATAACGGCGCCACGAAAGTAACGTTATTTTTTTACCTTCATACATTGAACCCCACCGAGTAACGGTCCCCCTGAAAATAACGGCCCTTTAGAGAAATAACTAAAAGTGAAAGTCCTTGTTGTTTCATGCGGATGGAACAACCTGACTGCATGAGTGAACACTGACTTGAAGAGTTTTCTGTAACTGATTTTATTTCGAACTTAATTAACTGAATTTTTCTTGAAACTGTGATTTATAAGTTGTATTTGTCTAGCAGCAGAGTTAAATGACTTACTGTGGTGTTATCAGTTGCATTGCGTTATAAAGCAACCATTATACTTTCGCTCAACAGTAGCAACGTTTAGGGCCTTTTTTTGTTTATAGAGTCCGCTTTGTTTGTGAGGGTAGTTAGAGACATAGCTAAACGGAACGTTTAATTTCTTGTGTTACGCGTCCGCTTTGTCTGGAACGACCGTTACTGTACAAACGTTTGTTAACCATCCCAAAAGTAACGGCTACCCGTAAGTAACGGCCCCGTTTGCCTGCTAAATCCGAAAGTAACGGGGGCCGTTACTTTCGGAATTCTACGGTATATCACGAACTCAGAAAGTGACTAGCTCCCACTTGGCTCAGCTGGTAGAGCACTGCACCGTTATCGCAGAGGTCATGGGTTCGAATCCCGTTCAGGCCTGAATTTTTTTCAGGCTTTAATTTCACAACTGCTTAAGGTGTGTACACAGCTGCGATGATCAATTATGTCTTCAACTTGTTTTTGTGGATATTCTTGACTCAAATTCTCATCTATCTTAACACGGATACAACTACATTTTGGCAGGGTTAACGAAAATAAATTTGCCTGAACCACCTCAAAAATATCTCAATTAATCTTCAGAGCAACTTAGTTGCGTGAAAAATGTAATTCAATTTACTTCATGGATCACAAACATTTTGAACTCACTAATTTGGATGTAATTTCGTTGCATTGAAGGGGCTTTGTGCCGAATATTGACGGGAACAACATTAAATAACTTTTGTTGAAAGTAAAAGTTTCAGAGCGGAAAACAAGACGATGTACAAAGCTGCGACGATACGAACGGTAACATTAAACTCAAGAAAGATTGCCGCTGGCAATCCTGATCTACCATCAAGTACTTGAGATGTTTATTCCAGTAGTCTGTCCTTTTTGAGCCTTTCGTGGGCCGGATAGTAAGGAGGTTTTGTCGTAACCTATTTTAAAATAAGCCTACTTCAAGCAAAAAATTCAAATTGCTTTATCTTTTAACTTTGTTGCCCTTCACACTACATTTCTTCTGTATTCTATGCAGCTCGACCAGAGTGAACATTTCTTCATGAATGGTACTATACAATCACGTAAACATGCCCTAAAATTTGAGTCATGGATAAACAAATATTGGCGTCCAAGAGACTGTGTAGATCTACTTTTTGTGAGTGAGATTTACTGTCCAATCATGTCAAACACAAGTCAAACAGGCATAGTCGCAGGTGTAGTCTCCTCCGCAGCCGTTTTTTGGGATGTCACGCAACGCTCCCCCCAAAGAAACGGCTGCTCACATCCGAACAACATTCCTTTCACGAAATTAGCCAATCACCGCTTCCGTTCCATTTTCAAGAACGTTTTCGCGCCAAATTCGCCCTTTGAAACTTGTCCAATCAGGGAATGTTTTTTATCTTTGTATTCCGTCGTGGGAGATGTCACAAATAAACATACAGATTTCCGGCTTTTGTTTAGGGACGCCGAAAAATACCGGCGACGCTTGCACGAGCTTTCTATGTAGCTGAAGACTCTTCAAAGTTCAAGTTAATTATTAGAAGCTTTCAACTTAAAAAATTACTGTCGAGAAGGAAGATATCTATTTTAACTTAATAAAGGAACCAGGAAATCAAGTAGCTTCGCTCGATTTGTTGACATCGAGTTCTGAATGCCGCTCTTTCCGGCCTGATTACAATCTGTAGGAAGTGTTTGGCCCTTGATTGACGCTTACAATTTGACATTTGGAGAAAATATATAGTCTCATTTATAGCTGAACATAGCGATGAGCGCATGAAGCACTTGTACTTAGGACTTTCATTTACAATTTTTTTCGTCCGTCATGATCGTAACCTGCGAACACCGCCTATTTTTGGCGACGTGCGGCGTGAAACAAAAACCAGAAATCCCTCGCGTGTTCGCACCGCAGACCTTTTCGCGCGAAAGTTTACGTCATTCACACTTTGCTATTATGTGACTGGTCTGTTCAACAGAGCGCAAACAAACCACAAACACAAAAGGAAAAGAATGTGGTTCGGATGTGAGCAGCCGTTTCTTTGGGGGGAGCGTTGCGTGACATCCCAAAAAACGGCTGCGGAGGAGACTATCGCAGGTGATGTACGCATAATCTTATTTTCCTGCTATGTAATGTAATCTGTGTGACAGGGTAACGTTTTCTGGAAAAAAAAAAAACACTAAACAAAAGGGAAAGGATTTGGACCTTGGGGCAGAGCCTCCTTGTGTAAAACTTGGTTAGGTCCCTTCTCCCTGCCCCTGGGCATATTTACATGGAGAAAACTTATATAATTGTAAACAAAAACATCCTCTTCACTTTGGGCTCAAAATAGAAACAAAATTGAACTCTTTTGGCAAAAGATTTACCAGGGGATTTCATGGCAGTGTACCATTTTCAGCCAAACTTTTTTCAAGTAGCCCTTTCTGGGAGGGATGCTGAAAACTGTTTGAAATGATTCTTATAATATTTGCAGAAATACTTTTCTCTCTATTCCCACTTACGAGCTAGCTAAAATCAAATTGTTTATGTTTGCCAAAGCATAAAACAAACAAGATTTGGCAATATCTTTTATTTATTTATTCAACTTCGCCTTACTAATTAAAATACTTATATACAAAAAAAAATTGTAGCAAATAGAATTTTCTTTGAGTATTTTACATTCCACGTGTTTGTGTGCCGCTTACCTATGGGAATTACGTAACCAACACATTAGTACTTAACCGATCATTATGCATAATTTGGTGCCCTTTTGTCATTGCTTGTTTGCGGCTGGCGGTTAGTTTTTTTTTCCGGTTTCTACCGCGTTTCGGACTAGAATTCCACTGTTGTGAAGTTCCGAATTATTGTTGTCAATAGATTTATCCTGCCGGACTCGTCACAGTTTGTGAGTTTATTTCTCCCCGCTTTTAGTTTGCAGTTATATCTTTGTACTTAGGTATTTTTGTCTTGTTTATTTTTCAGTTGAATCACATCATATCACAGTACATCACACACACCCATAATTACTCTTATTTACTCTCGCGCTTATGCGAACCATGATTACAGCCTGTGCATTCAAACTGTGGCATCGATTTCTGTAGCGTCTATACCTACATTTATTATTAGGCAGGGAGACCACTACAGCCTAGCCAATAGGCCCTTTGCACGACCCGGTCACATGGTACAAAATAAGACATGCTGGGATGCAAGTTGCATAGTGGGACTTCCAAAACAAAGCAACTCGTACCAGTCCTCCTTGACCTGCCTTTGTTTTGGAAGTCCTACTGTGCAACTTGCGTCCCAGCATGTCTCATTTTGTACCATACTACCGGATCGTGCAAAGGGCCTATTACAGTGGATCCCTCGTAACCTCGGGAGGCGCGGTGGCCTCATGGTCAGTGCGCTAGTCTCCAGATCGAGCGGTCCGGGTTCGAGCCCTGGCCGGAGACATTGTGTTGTGTTCTTGGGCAAGACACTTTACTCTCACAGTGCTTCTCTCCACCCAGGTGTACAAATGGGTACCGGCGAACTTAATGCTGGGGGTAATCCTGCGATGGACTAGCATTCCATCCAGGGGAGAGTAGAAATACTCCTGGTCGCTTCATATTACAGAAGCCGGGATAAGCTCCGGCCTGGTGGGCCTCTTGGCTCGTATGCAGACTTTAACTTTTACCTCGTAACTTACAGTGGATCCCTCGTAATATCTGTAACCCACTAAAGTAAAATCGTGCAATATACTCTTGGCATTCTCCAGCTGATTGTCGTAAAATTATGAAAGTCAAAACCATGTGACATACTTTTTGCATAATTGCAATACAGCCTTTTCATAATGCAACGGTCGAATGTTAACTAAAGGAGGACCACAACCAAATTACATTGACCCAAAATGCAATGCTGACACAACTATTATACGTAATATAACCAACTACCCTGACTGGGTGTGAATTTGGGACTGGCGAGTATGGTGAACTCTCATTTAATGGCTTCATTATGTAAAAAACTGTAAAAGTTAATTGACACTTCATGTACAAGTTAATATGATAACAGTAGTTATTTTCCAGCGCCAAAGCAGCCTGTATAAACAGCTTGTAGTCTCTGATTTTTGCCGTTACTTGCCTAGTTACACTGTACATGTACTACTTGAGCTTTCAAAAAGGCTTTCATAAAGACATTTCAAAAATTAACAACTATAATTAATTATGGATCAAGTAAATGTATGTAGGTACATGTATGTTCTGCGGACCTATATTTTGTCGTTTTATTGGAGTCTTCAACATTTAAAAAAAAACTTTCAATAGAGTGTGTTCACGTGACGTCATCAAATTCTCAAATCCAAAACTAAAGAGCCCCTAAAGGTTTTATCCTCATCAGGCCTAAGAGGTACTAAATTTATATCTGCTTACAACTTTCTAACTCAATGGCGTCGTGCGTCTGGAAACCAGTGCATTTTGAATTTCGGAGTTATGGCGGTGCGTGACATGAAGCTAAGATCACGTTTGTTGATAAATATACACTTATCTCGTGATATTTAGCCGTTTTAGGAGTTAACGTATTAGGAAAAATGCTTTTGTAAATGTTTTTTGGCTCGGTTCAGATAATCAGTTGTCTAGATAGCCAAAGTAAGTTCCAGATGTTTACCCTATTTTCCGGCCGCCACACTGGAGGACTAAGGAGGTCCTCCAACATGGCGGCTCCATACTGAGCTCTATAATTTTGCGCGGAACATTTCGCCGAATATCTCAACTTTGGGAGAGCGCACACACCTTAAACTCGGAGAACTGTCTTCTTTATTTATCGTCTATAATATCATGATTTCTTGACTTTATCCACTCAGTGGCTTTTGATTTATTTTTTATTGTGTGACAATGCAAAAACTCTATACTCCCAATCCACCAATTGCTCTTTTTTATTCGAATACTCTTTCTAGACTAATCCAATTCATCCATGAGCTGGCTCACAAAAACCTTTGATTTCAGACCATGCCAATTTGCCATTCACTCAGTTGTAAACTAATCGATATGTCAACGACCAATATCGATTTTCCGACGTATCTAATTTACGAAGTGATGCCGCAACGTAATACGTTCAATCACGCTTCGGCTTTTCTTCGATTGATATTCGTTGAGGTCAGCACGAGTTTAAGCGAGTCATTGCTAGCAGCTGTTTGAAAGACGTAAGGTTTAACTTTGTGTGTAGATGTTGACTGCGAAGAGTCTTTGAACTTCCTGAGACATTGGCTCGTCAATTCTCTAAGCTCAAAGGGAGTTCATCACTTCCAGGCTCAATTTGTGAGTGAATCTTATGTGCGAAACTATGAGTGAACCTACTTGTACTCTCGGGCTAGCACTATATCAGCAAAATTATGAATCAAAAATAAACAAAACGACTGCAAACATCAGTAGGACAACTTATAAGTCCACAGTATCCAACCAAAACTTTCTTGTGGCATAGAAGGAGAAACGCAGTTACAAAACCAGATATATATAAAAAAATATTTATGGTAACTTAAGAATGGCTGACTGTTAGGATCGAGAAACGCCGGTCAACGACCCATTTGGCAAATCGCTCATATTTTGCACAAAGATACCCTTAGGTGACCTAATTCTAAATATCATATTATAAGGTTCCAGCGAATTTTTATTTTTCAGAAATTCCCGAAAATTTGAAAGCGCGGTCAAAGTGCGGTTTTTCGTGTAATATAATGACCGAAATAAGGTGCGAGGACGAAGCGCTGCTAAAGTCTTAAAATAAATTAAATTGACTTGAAACTTCACACAAATATGGGACAACCACTCTAATTTATTCCTCGTTTTAAACTAATCTCAGATATGTTGATATAGTGGTTCTCCGAACCATTTTAAAAACACCTATGAAGCGTGTGAAAAATAACGGCAAAATATAGGTCATGTTTAACAGCATAAAAATGCATCTGGTACCTCACTTTCCGATTATTTTACTTTACAGCCTTAAAATATCATTGTTACACATATGCCATGTCAAGTTTCATGCTCGAACTCGCAGTATTTCCCTTTGAGAAAAACGAAAATCTATGTCAATGTGTTGGGCGCAAATGACACAACAATTATACACGAACAAGAGACAAATCAATTTCAATAGCGAAAGTAAAAGGCTATCATTAATCAATTCAATCAATTAAGCAATTCACTGCTATCAGTAGAAATATAATGTCCTCATAATGTCCAATACATAAAAACTGTTTTTAGACGTTTTCGATCTTTGTTTAATTTCCTGTCCGCCGTCATGTCTAGTTTGTCATCGCGTGTATTTCCTTAATGTAAACAACACTGTGAATGGTTCTCATAACAAACGCACAGAGGTTTCCTGGAACCTCGATGTTTTCGATTCACCAAAACGCTTTAAGTTCGTTAAGACACAATAATGGGTCAACTTGGAATGCTGTTTAGCATTAAGGACGTTGAAGGACTGTAAATTAATCGAGTTGAAAAATCTTGAGGCAAATCAAAATCGCGCCCTTATTCTAATTGCTAAACAGCCGATCTCCGTTCAAGTTCAAGAAGTCGAGAGTTTAATTCGGCAATGTATCACCGGTACAACAACAAAATCAAACCGAGGTCATCAAAAGTGTAAGTTTAAAAGTGTAGTGGCAAGTTCAAAGTAAATTTCGCCTATATAAATTGGAAACAAGAAGTGGAACGGTCTGACCCGAAACAAATAAACGAAATATTAATACGACTAATTTAATCCGAAAATGTTACAGAAAACATACCTAAAAGCCGTCGATTCCCGTCAATACCACTCCACATTGCCTTAAAGAGGCCAAGCTTTCTGCTGTAAGAATCAGGGGCCTCATGAATCTGTTTTTATTATATCAGCAACCATGCTGCATGGCTGATATTCGAGACTCAGTAAAAGTTGTCACACAACCGTACGAGCAGCCCAGTCACGCTTTCACTGTTTCGCGCAAATGCTCAACATTTCGCAATTACAAGTTTAAAGTAGTGACAGTAGATTGAAATGCGCTGTTTAAAGCTGTCCTATCCAGGAGCAATTATTTCTTGTTCTTGAATGGCTTTTAATTGTAGCTACAGTCGGGGAGGGGGGGGGAGTACTCCCGGAAATTTCGATTATCTGTATGCCGTGGAAGATTAAGTGGTCTCTAGCTCTTAACGCCAACACTGAAACACCAGATGATTCTCGAAGTATCACAGGGATCACTAAGCAAAATAATTTTGAGTTTAGCTCCGCTGAGTCAGATACCTGTTGGCGCGCATATTGCATTGACCGTGGACAGGTGGAAAAACAGTTAAACCGGAAAAGCCTGTTGCACATTGTAATTCAGCGTTGTCCAACATGCAATCGGTCTGGTTGTAATGCTAATCGTATTTGATAGAATCTCAAGTTTTCTTTCGACACATACTCACGTACTGGGGTGGTGACATACTACTAGATGGGCGTGGCCGGGAGCCACGAGTCAAGTCAGTCAACTCGCAAAGCTCAACCGAGAAGAGTGATAGTGAACCACAGGTGGAAGGACTGCATATTGTCCCTACGCCTTATCCTAATAGGCCTCTGTGTTATTCTAATGAACTGATGCTGTTACAATGATACTATTTAGCTTTGTGAACATGCTAATGGTCAGGGGTTTCTTTTGCAATTTAGTCAGACATCCCTCTTTGTTTATTTCTGCTGGAAGCCTCGTTCTCTGAAGGAGATTTCAGGTCATTTTGTGAAGAGGTACGAACACTGCGACCTCAACATCAGTGCCAGTATCAACGGGTGTGACCGAGGAAGCGTCTGCTGATGTTTCCATGGATAGTAACCATGCACGACAGGGTGTATTAATGCCTTCAAGGCAGCTGCATTCCTGTCTTTCATAGGCTGTCTACTTTAGAGAGGCACTTGTCACTGGAGAAATGTACTTAGTCCCTGGAGAGACATTCCCTTATGGACTTAACCAAAATGTGCTACAAACCCTGCTTGGAGCAAGCGTTGGCGCTTAACTCAAAGCCACAGTAGGTCACCAAGAAGTCCTTGCTGCTTTAAAAGGAGGTTGAGCTCTCAGGGCAGTCAATGACAAGCAGCAATTGTATCTCATGGGAAAATCCCGCGTTGGTCAAACGACAGGCCGAAAGCTTGACGCCGAAATGGTGGCGCGGGAGATGCGCAGAGCCTGGGACCCTTATAATATTCGTCTTTTTCAGATGCTAGTTTTTCTTTCACAAAGTGACGCTCTGCGCCAAAGTGATCCTGATGAGATGCATGCTCAGGCATCTTAAGAGGAGAGCAATTTTAGTCAGGTAAAGGAAGTTGTAGAAATAGTTCAGCTCCAGCATCCTTTGGTATACGACCAGCAAGACCCCTGTGCCTTGGCGATGGAGGGTGGCCTAAAGAACGTGAAACTGCCTATGCTACGGTGCGGGTGCGAAGACATGGGATTAGATATACCTTTCCCATTCGTGCGCGGAATAGCTCCATACTCACCGCTTGTGAAGTATTTTACTAACAACTGCACTTGCCGGAAGTATTCTTAGGAACTGTCGATGTTTGACTTCTTCGGTATTGAGCAAACATCTCTTGCCGGGGGGGGGGGGAGGATCGTCAAATTTTTGTAGAGAGGGAGAGGGAGTAGAGGAGGGAGATCCTTTAGAGGAAAAACTAACGGCCGAATCGTCTCAACCTCGTTCCCAGCGAATTTGGGAACGAGAGGGTGGTAAGATGAGAGACTCTGGGAACGAGGTTGGAATCGTCAACCTTTCCAAATTCGCTGCAGCGATTAATTTGCCTTTATCAACTTAGAAACAGATGATCTAACGTACTTTTTTCCGACACTGCGTGCAGGCGCAGCGCAACAGTGCCTTAACACACTAATCACACTAGAACATCTGAAAACATAGATGTCGCGAACAGCTTACTTTCCTTAAAATAGTTTTTCACAAAGAACTACTTATTGATGATTCTTTTATACTGCAAAAGAAAACCTTTACCATTAGCATGTTCACAAAGCTAAATAGTATCATTGTAACAGCATCAGTTCATTAGAATAACACAGAGGCCTATTAGGATAAGGCGTAGGGACAATATGCAGTCCTTCCACCAGTGGTTCACTATCACTCTTCTCGGTTGAGCTTTGCGAGTTGACTGACTTGACTCGTGGCTCCCGGCCACGCCCATCTAGTAGTATGTCACCACCCCAGTACGTGAGTATGTGTCGAAAGAAAACTTGAGATTCTATCAAATACGATTAGCATTACAACCAGACCGATTGCATGTTGGACAACGCTGAATTACAATGTGCAACAGGCTTTTCCGGTTTAACTGTTTTTCCACCTGTCCACGGTCAATGCAATATGCGCGCCAACAGGTATCTGACTCAGCGGAGCTAAACTCAAAATTATTTTGCTTAGTGATCCCTGTGATACTTCGAGAATCATCTGGTGTTTCAGTGTTGGCGTTAAGAGCTAGAGACCACTTAATCTTCCACGGCATACAGATAATCGAAATTTCCGGGAGTACTCCCCCCCCCCCCCTCCCCGACTGTAGCTACAATTAAAAGCCATTCAAGAACAAGAAATAATTGCTCCTGGATAGGACAGCTTTAAACAGCGCATTTCAATCTACTGTCACTACTTTAAACTTGTAATTGCGAAATGTTGAGCATTTGCGCGAAACAGTGAAAGCGTGACTGGGCTGCTCGTACGGTTGTGTGACAACTTTTACTGAGTCTCGAATATCAGCCATGCAGCATGGTTGCTGATATAATAAAAACAGATTCATGAGGCCCCTGATTCTTACAGCAGAAAGCTTGGCCTCTTTAAGGCAATGTGGAGTGGTATTGACGGGAATCGACGGCTTTTAGGTATGTTTTCTGTAACATTTTCGGATTAAATTAGTCGTATTAATATTTCGTTTATTTGTTTCGGGTCAGACCGTTCCACTTCTTGTTTCCAATTTATATAGGCGAAATTTACTTCGAACTTGCCACTACACTTTTAAACTTACACTTTTGATGACCTCGGTTTGATTTTGTTGTTGTACCGGTGATACGTTGCCGAATTAAACTCTCGACTTCTTGAACTTGAACGGAGATCGGCAGTTTAGCAATTAGAATAAGGGCGCGATTTTGATTTGCCTCAAGATATTTCAACTCGATTAATTTACAGTCCTTTAACGTCCTTAATGCTAAACAGCATTCCAAGTTGACCCATAATTGTGTCTTAACGAACTTAAAGCGTTTTGGTGAATCGAAAACATCGAGGTTCCAGGAAACCTCTGTGCGTTTGTTATGAGAACCATTCACAGTGTTGTTTACATTAAGGAAATACACGCGATGACAAACTAGACATGACGGCGGACAGGAAATTAAACAAAGTTAACGCGCTATGTTTTGATCGAAAACGTCTAAAAACAGTTTTTATGTATTGGACATTATGAGGACATTATGTTTCTACTGATAGCAGTGAGTTGCTTAATTGATTGAATTGATTGAATTGATTGATTAATGATAGCCTTTTACTTTCGCTTTTGAAATTGACTTGTCTATTGTTCGTGTACAATTGTTGTGTTATTTGCACCCAACACATTGACATAGATTTTCGTTTTTCTCAAAGGGAAATACTGCGAGTTCGAGCATGAAACTTGGCATGGTATATGTTTAATAATGATATTTTAAGGCTTTAAAGTAAAATAATCGGAAAGTGAGGTACCAGATGCATTTTTATGCTGTTAAACATGACCTATATTTTGCCGTTATTTTTCACACGCTTCATAGGTGTTTTTAAAATGGTTTGGAAAACCACTATATCAACATATCTGAGATTAGTTTAAAACGAGGAATAAATTAGAGTGGTTGTCCCATATTTGTGTGAAGTTTCAAATCAATTTAATTTATTTTAAGACTTTAGCAGCGCTTCGTCCTCGCACCTTATTTCGGTCATTTTATTACATGAAAAACCGCACTTTGACCGCGCTTTCAAATTTTCGGGAATTTCTGAAAAATAAAAATTCGCTGGAACCTTATAATATGATTTTTAGAATCAGGTCACCTAAGGGTATCTTTGTGCAAAATATGAGCGATTTGCCAAATGGGTCGTTGACCGGCGTTTCTCGATCCTAACAGTCAGCCATTCTTAAAAATCCCGGAGGTCGAGGTGTTGCAGGAAAATTGTAAATAACGAGCAGTTGTTAAGCGGAAATTTTTCAATTAGTTTAGTTTTTGGAGTGGGATTAGCGTTTAAATTGTAACAAACAAGATCCTGTATATATTGTGCTGCAAGGGCAGAGTTATTTTGACTTTTTTAATGACCTTGTTATCTTCAAAACCCGGTCAAACATATAGTGCATGTCGGCTGATCAAAGGAGACCTCTTCATTTTGTAAGCAATGTATCCACGACTTTTTCATAGTTTCCTTTGATTTTTTGTTTTTGCGTTTCTCAAGCAAGCAAACATCTAGAACTTACTTTGGCTATCTAGTTGACTGAATATCTGAACCAAACCAAAAAACATTTACACAGGCACTTTTCCTAATATTTTAACTCCTAAAATGGCTAAATATCACGAGATAAGTGTATAACAACGCGATCTTATCTTTGTATCACGCACCGCCTTAACTCCGAAATTCAAAATGCGCCGGTTTCCAAACGAAGGACGCTACTGAGCTGGAAAATTGGATAAAACCTTTAGGGACTCTTTAGTTTTGGATTTGAGAATTTGATGACGTCATGTGAACACAATTTATATTTGTTCTCAGCTCAAATGTACAATAATTCGCTACATGGGGTTGACTCTTGTAGAGACACATAGGTAACTCTGTTGCCAGAAAATAACGAGAGAATGTCAATTAGTTCGAGATGTTAACTTTATTATACTTTTACGAAGTGTCTCTGTGCATTTTACTTAGGTGTACTCGAACAGATACATTCGTATACAAATTTTCAAACCTTTTTGCTCTTGTTGCTCAGACGTTCTTGAGTTCGTGCTGGGATTTTGCTTGGTTCACGATCACGTTTAAAAATACGATGACGCTTCTGACGATGCTCTTTATCAAGTTGAAAAGTGGATAGCCCCGGTTGATAGCTCCTTTGGTATAACACGATTCTTGATAACTTCACTCAAAATGTTCGCTCGTAAACTGATCTCTCGTGAGGCTTGCAGAACGACCCGTTCCGAAAACGCCTAACGTCCTTTACTGTGGGTTTACCGCGAACGGTGTGTTCGTTTGTTTGTGATTTCATCGCCGTAGAAATCATGGAATCCGTGCTAACTTTTAACGACGACAACTTTTGTAAATTTTTACCATGTGTTCAGCTGCCCTACTCTACGCATGCACGATGCATTGGTGAGGCATGCGCTTTAGAGACCAGAGGTAGAGCCGAATTTTAAACCCAGGCCTCACTGCCTCATCCTCGGACACCCAGGGGCAGTTAGTTGGGGCGGGAGGAAATAAATCGGGCAAAAAAATTAACCGTCGACGGTTTACAAGTAAGGCGGGAAAAGCCCCTGGGAACCGACTCTTAGCACACCATTTCTAAACGGCTCTGCCAATGCTGCCTCCTCATTAGGCAGAAAAATCCTTTGTATTATTCTGCCCAATCGGCGAACAGCAGCTTCTGAGGTACTTTGGTGTGTTCTTACACGGCCATTGTTGTATCGGCCATACTTCTCTGGATCGTACTTGCGAGGGAAACTTTCATTTCAATTTACTTCAGAGAGCCATAGAAATTCGGGAAATCATTTCGGATGTTAACAAGAAAGATACTCCACGATTCGCCGGGAAAATTTTCGTTTCGACCGATCAAAGGTATCGTAAAATAGTGGCTTGTTTATTGGCGAGTCAATTTTAGCTGTCTTTCATTTCTGCTTAAATATTTTATTCTGTAGTCCAACTAAGTATTTTTTGCAGATCCTTCAGTAACTCATGGATAACAATCTTAGAATGTCGAAATAAGAGGATATTCTTCGCTTAATAATATACATGAAAAAATTACTCGAATCCGATTGGCTGAGAGCAGTGCAGTTCAAGTGTAACACCAGTACAAAAAGGGTAACACCAGTGCAAATTACACATCGTAATTCTGGATTATAATTGGCTGAAGGACAATAGGAAATTTTCTAAGCCAAGAGATATCACGTAAAATGATGACGAAAATTTTGTGCGGAAACTTTGAACAGAGTTAGAAAAAATGGCTTCAAGAGAGATCTTCCGGCATTTCCTCCACGCGAATTTTTTTCATGTTTATATTATTAATAAGTAATCATACGGTTTTTCTCGTTCAATTTGGAATTAATTTGCATTTGTGAGTTTTTGAAAAAGCTGAAATTGCACTCGCCGTGCAATTTCAGCTTCTTGAAAAACTCACTCGTACAAATTAATTCCAAATTGAACTCGAAACCGTATGATTACCTTCACAAACATTTGGCGGGAAACACTTCTGACAAATGATTTTTTGGGACTTTGCGAGACCAATTACTCCGATTTGCATGTAGATACCAATTTTAACTAAACTGGATATTGATAATAGTGTAAAAGACTATCACAGAAATGTTTTTCTGTGGAAATAAACTGCCGCACTTTTGAAACACGACTCGTAGAAAATGGCTAAAATTTGGGTCATGCTCATTAACGATTCGACAGCGGTCTTTGGCACCTCGTGAAAACCGTAGAATTAAAGCGAAAGACCTCAAATATATATCTCGAAGAAAAACGAACGCTTACCTCGCCAAATGTCATGGTTGTTTTTCTTTTCGGATAGCTTTATACTGTGAAAAGATGAAGGTAAACAGCCTACCTCGATCTTTTGGTCCTGCTCGGTTTTCTCAGAAAGACAATGACACTTAAATCTATCGCTAATTAACCTAGCGCGTAATAGAAACCAAACTTGCGAATCATACCTTTATCATCAAAAACTTTGGTCTTTTTACGCCCCAATGACTCTGTGAGTGAAACTGATGCCTTTCTCTTTTTTACTGTATCCTGCTGCATGTTTGACCCACCTGCAAAAAAAAAAAAAAAAAAAAAATCGAACAAGCAAAGAAAGATCTCACTTATTGAACTACCGTTTCTGAATAACTGGGAGTTCTAAATCGTAATTTTGAAAAATCCCTATTACAGCTGTCTACCGGTGTTAATTAACCAAGAAATCAAACAAACACAAAAGGAGAAAAACAAAAACACCAACAAAAAAAGAACTTATAGAGTGTCAATACAAAATGATGAGTTAGTTCAGATCAGCAATGTAGTACATTGTATTTTAGACCGAGTATCTACAGTTGTATTCTCGTTTAAGAATTCCAAGGATGTTAAGAACCTCTGCTTGTAAATACCGAAAATCTTGCATTTAAAAAGCAGCGCAACAAGTATATTTTAATCTCGTCTTCGCACTGTCACATTATTTTAGATTCTTTTCAAGAAAAATGCGTTGCAACAAAGCTTTTTAAGGCTTACCTGAAAATTGCAGAAACTCTGCTCGACCAGCTTTGTAATCCTCCTCTGAAATAGTTAGGGTGACCTTTACCTCACCGAACTCCTTGATAACATCAGCCGTTATGAGGAATTTTTGCGCGACTTCATTCAGGTGGCCTGTTTTATAATCTTCCCACAGTCCTTCAAGTATTTCCAGAGAAGTACATACCACTGTGATTATCACGCTCCCAACGTCCACGCCAGTTATCAGCAAGCGCATTCTTTTCATATAAGTCAAGAAGTCATCGACATCTTCCTTACGACTAGGCGGTGTGTTTAACAAGTAATTGGAAGCAATGAGACGCAGAACTTAAGGAAAGAAACAGAAAGAAACGTTATATTGTTCCTAACCCACACAAGGTTAGCGTTAAAAGGCTTTCGAACAACCCAGACCTGGAAGTTTATAATGATATTCATTATTTTTTTAGCTTGACTTATTTTTTGTTGTGTTCTGCATGATGCCGTCTGTTTGGTTGTTGAAGTTTGAAATAAAAAGTCTAGGTCGACGTAGGGGCCAAACCACCCCCCAAATGTTTCGTCAGTTCTTGGGTATTTCACATTATTTCACATTACTTAAAAAGTATTGACTCTTTCTACACCAAACTTGGCAGATGAGCAGGAGACCTACTTCCAATTATATTTACGTGAAAAATGTCACTAAATGTCAAAGTTGTGACGTCACAGTGATGACGTCATGTTTTTTGCCACTTTTGAAGTTTTTAATATGCATATTTTTTACAATGTGTTCGAAAGAGCACATCAAGGAGAGTTGAAACCTGAAAAAATTTTGTCCATATCACAAAAATTAAATGAAATATGGCATTTTTAAATGTGAAAAATAACTCTGCAAAATATGGGGTCCCCCCCTTGAGAAAAATCCCCAAATTGGAGCCGTAATTTTGTTCCAGCAAATGCAGCTATGTTGCACATGTGATGTGCCAGATTTAACTTACCATATCTCGAAAAATAATCATCATAGCAAAAAACGGTTTCCGGCATTTTACTCCTCAAGTCAAGGCCTTTCCAATGACATAATCTTTTTATCAGATTTTACAAAAAATTATAGCACGTTGTGGTGACGTCATCAATTATGACGTCATAATCAGACATTTTGTCACAACTTCCAAATTGAAATAAACTGGAGAACAAAGAAAGCTCATCTGCCAAACTTGGTTCAGAAATATATAAGTAAAACTAAGCGAGTCTGGTTATCAGGTATATGTGAATCAATTCAAATGAAATTCTACTAGCCCATAGAACCATTTATCTACTCCATAAAATTTAATCGAAATTATTTTGAGCTTTATAAACTAATAAAAAATCGTCTGTATACCTGCCGGCATTTTTCACGACTACATTCGTAATCTCTCCCAGAGTTAATCTTTTTCCTGAAATATTGTGGAATCCATTTGGGGAATTAAAGATATGGCCAGGGATGTTAAAGACATCTCAGGCCAATTGCCAAAAAAAAAAAAAAAATTACAAAATTGGCTATTGCGAGGACTCCACTGTTTGGGCCTGAGAGGCTTTAGAGAGAGAAAATTAGCTTCCTAAGTCTTTTCTATAATCCTCTCTGTTGCCTTGATATTATTTCGAATGTTTTGACCCCACGAATTTGGAGCAAAATAAATCGAGACAAAGCTTATCCCATGGTTCTTACCTTCTTTTGCTTAGTTTCTTCAATTTAGCAAAGACTCTGGCAAAAAGGCCAAAGAGGCAGATCCACTTTCTTGTGTTCACACCGGAAAATGAGCAAAGCATCGTGATTTACCAGTGGTGAGCAGATCAATTATTTGCTGAATTCAAAGGTGGAGGCAAATAATTGATCTGCGAGACACTGAAAAATCATGATATTTTACGATAATTAAGTTGCATGATTGATTTATTAAAGCAATAGACCACTCTTTCTATGGGTTTACTGGCGCAATATATAAATTCACTCGCGATGTTGGGAGAAAACGAGGAAAGCTTGTAAATCACAGTGGCGGATCCAGACCTTGAGCTAAGCGGGGGGAGTGTTTTGCTTGCCCTGCCGGCTTTTCTTCCTTCTCTGATTTCTTCTTTTTCCATTCCCTCCCTTAGCTACATCCGCCACTAAATCACGAGCCGTTGGACGAGGGATTTATTCACTTATGTTGAAGGCTATGAAGTCCGTGTTTCTCTGTATTTTGCTAAACATGATGAAAGCTATTGCTTGAAAGCTAAGCTTATGGAAACCTAATCCATTTATCGCGTTATGCATGCATGCATCGAGTTTAAATTCAACTGATTTCTGATAACCTTAATGTTTATTCGCAAAAAGTAGTCTTTGAAAAGTCTTCTTGTCCTTATTTATTCCAAATTGCACTCGAAATCATTTGACTACCTATACAAATAGCCAAACATTGCACCTGTAATCAGTTATGGCATGGGTAACCGACTTTACGTCGCTTTCACTGTCAGTTTCACAGAGAGGTGCTAAAGATTATTGAAGTTATGTCAGGGGAAGTGGTTGGCGTATGATGTCTCCCCGGTGGCAGAAGTTTTAAAAATAGCCTGGGCTGAATAGGCATTAATCGTTCCTGTCCTTTGAGGCTTACAGTCGTTTCTTTAGAAAGGTTTATCCAATTAATTTTTTCCTGGTTGTGGTAGAATTGACTACAAGCAAGAAAAATCCTATTAATTCTGATATTTACAGAAAAAAAAACATTTTAGCTTACTTTCACCAGTGGGCAGAGTTGACATGTGTGCAGGCTTTTGGCCTCCTTCCGGAACTCCGTGGGTATCTTCCAAACTCATTCGCTCCACTCGTGTTTGGAAACCTTTGACGTCTGACATTTGACGTCGGCCTTTGACATCTTGGGCTTTCTCTCGAACCTCGCTTTTTATTGTACGAGTTGTTCCTTCCAGCCCTGCCTTGATTCCCGTTAAACTCAAGTGCTCTAATCTCTTTTGGGCTTCTTGAATTCTGGTTTTATGTTCCTCTTCCACCTTATCGTTGATGTCTTGGGCTCCCTCTTGTACTGGTCCCTCTGATAAATGTGTTGTTGTTTCGTCCTTTGGGACTTCTGTGGAACCTGGTGCTTGTTTTTGGTGTAATTCTGTTTGGCCTACGAATGCGCCGTGGACCTCTCCCTGGGGTTCCTGCGTAACCACGTTCTCCTCTGAAGATCTTCCTCGTAAGTCAGGTCCTGATATGACTTCACTTTTGATAAAGAGCCTAATGCGTGCTGCCGGCAAACAAAGCAAAGAAACAAACAAAAACAAACTTTAATCGCAATACATAAGATGTAATAACTAAAAACTAAAACTTCTGTAAATACTATCCACCTTCACTTCCCCATTCAACTACCATGAAGTTTTTTTTACTTTAACCATTGGACAAGATTAAAATAAGAAAACAATGCAATATTTACTTTACGATTATCAATAGCTGTAATATATACCAATATCGTAAAGTATGATGTATGGCAAGTGGTATCTACAAGAGTAGTAAAGTTTTGTATGTGTCATCTCGAGAAAACACCTCAAGTCATACTTCATACACAATTTTAGACTAACAGAAGAACACTATTCTGATAAAAATGCCCCATTTAATACCAAAACGTGTCTTGAAGTTATGTTTTGAAGCCATGAGAGTTTTGGTTTTCCTTTTATCAATGTCAACAAAACTTTTTCTTAAGATCACACCCATTAGCAATTCGGAATAATTTTCGATTTTCAGTATAGGTATAAGTATAAGAGATTTTGAAAAACATTCTACAGCAAAGTTCAGCGCTAGAACGCTCTTAAAAGACAAGAAAACTCTTAACAGTTAAAAGCTGTTTAAAGTAATTGACGACACTTCGATGTTACTTCACATCATATTCTCAAACTCACTAATATTTCACAAAGTGGCCAGCCAATAAATATCACCCAATTGCGTCAGGTGGATGGATCTTGATGCCCAATGAAACACCAGATCAAGATCTTTAGAGTTTTGATCTTAGTTCAAAACCGTGTTTGATCTCAGATCAAACACTTGCATTTCAATGACCTTTTCGACAATTCATTACATTTCAGAACAATCTTGCTCTTCAAATGTAAACCTTCTCGCGTACCATCTTTCAGTTCTGCGTCCAGTGCTCGACGAAACAGGACAAACCTTTAAAAAAAATAGCATGAGCATTCAAATAATAAACCGATTTTGTTAGAGCCACAAGGTCATTTTAATTTTAGAAATGTTGAATATCTTATCTTCTGTCGCAATTATCGAGCGGATTTAATTCATTCATTCATTTCATTCATTCATTCTGTTTATTTGCCTTTTGACTTAATATACAGTATTTATAAATGTTTTAATGTGAGGCGATCAGGCTTTTAGTTGGGGCCACCTCGTACGTAACAATACGGTTACATAAATAGTGCAACAGTGTGCGGCTTTACCAATTCAGTAATTCTTTTACTAAAAACTCTAGCAGATTTTTCTTAAAATTGGGAAAACTTGACAATGAAGTGATTGTAACAGGAAGGAAATTCCAGATCTTTGGACCTTGGTAAAGAATTGTGAATTCTTTTAGATTAGTCCGGCAATGATGCACGCGATAATTATTGGCTGTTCTGGTGCTATAGCCATGAATTTGACTGTTTGTAAAAAATAAGTTGAAAAACAGTGGAGGCAGCCTCCGTTCTTCTCTTCAAGGTAGCGTCGGATTCCGCATACGATGCCATACACAGTCTTTGGAGGATACCTTTCTCCACTCTTTTTCGCTACTTCCATGACAAATTTGCTCAGCCAATAATTCCAAGACAATGCATCCATATCTTCGATTCCAGTTGACAGTACTCCAACCTTGTACAGATCATAATCTTTAAACATGCCTCCGCAATCCAATACAGGCATTTGAACCTTTCGCGCAGTTTGCTATTCGTTAAAAATGGTTACAGCCTATTTGTTCTTATACTTCGTGGAGGTAGGAATAGCTTTATCTGCTAGATCTTCTTCTTCCACAACAGTTTTGGGCTCCCTAAACCGAAACGCTTCGGCTTCGCACATGTAATACCAACTGGCGAAATACAATAATTTATGCATATGACAGCATTTTAAAAAGAAAATGCCAAGTATGTGACACTGAATAAATCTGTATTGTTTCATTTGAGAAGTCATATCGAAAACTCGTGCTTCGTGTTTCATCAGGGGTTCCAAACACCTCGAAACGATAAAAGCACTCGGCCTCGTGCTTTCATCTGTTTCTCGGTGTTTGGAACCCCTGATGAAACACTCGCACTTGTTTTTGATATACGTATCACGTCAAAAGTAGGAATGACAACTAGAAGTATATAAGATAATAAAACAAATAAAATTATGTGCCCTTATGGGTTGACTCCCGAAGGGGAAATCAACTAGAAGAAATAGAAGAGATAATATGATGACTGTTAGGTTTCGCGCAAATCAAACCTTAATTTCTAGAGCCACGTCGACAACAGGTACAAAAGGAGATTGGTCAACACAATCTTTGATCATGCATACTGCCTCTATTTGACCAAGGGGGCTTTCCCCTCCTAATGGGTCAAGCTGAGCGCCATGTTATCATAGTTGCACTTTTCCAAAGAAATGGTCGACTCTACCATGCACAAATTTAGCCAGGGACAGAAAGAGCGCGACACAAAATTACCTTTTGAACACTCAAACTGAATAGATTCGTGCGAAACTTTTTACTTGACACTTAACTAACTCTGATTCTTTCAAGCCGTAACAGCAAAACTCAGCGTTGAATTAAGAACTGACCACAAAAGTTTCTGTGAAAACATAATCAAAAATTATATTCAAAGTAGCTCTGGATTAAACCTAAAAACCCCCAAAAATTGCTGACTGGGAGAAGCCGGCAGATATCGCCTGCCACTTGCGCTTCGAGAGGTTCTGATTGCTATACCAAGCAGTAGAAACGAAACACGCCGTCGAAATGAGAACTGACCGAGAGAGTTACTCTGAAATGGTTAAAATCATAGCTCTGAATCAAAATTAATTTATTTCATCCAGCGACAAAACAAATAACCTATTGGAAGAAGCCAGTCGATTTCGAGTAGCTTGCCTCTTTTAGAGTTGCAACTCGAATATTAATGTTGCAAAGGAAAAAAATTAAAGACCTTGGCATTAACGGTCTTTGCGTTTCCGCTTTTTTAAGCTGGCTAATACATGTACAGTCATTTTTACTTCGTTGTGGACGATAAACTAAGTGTAGGCATGACACACTAACAAAAAAGTCAAAATCTGAGGAAATAGATAATTTATTTTAGCGAGCCCCTACCTCCCCGTAATCCACCAACTGCGGAACCGACCTTGCTTGTGGGTTGATCCAACTCTCCTTGTTGATCTTTGATCCGGAATTTTTCTTGATCCACGGTCTCTGCCATATGTGTTGTTTCTTCTACCCCTTCCTCGACAACTTTCAAACTCGAACGTTGCACTCCTTGGACTCCTCGAGTATTGGCTATCAAGTCCTTTCTCAGCAAATCTCTGAGGCGTTGGCCTGACTCTAGAAGTATTGTCTCGAAGGAACAGACTTCACTTGTGGTGACCAGCACCGGCATAAACTCTTTCATAGTTTCAGTATCGTTCTCATACCACTGGAGCAGTTCTTCTGTATTTTTCACTTCTTGAACTATCAGTGGATCCTTTCTAAGTTTATGAATGAGCTTTTGCCATTCAGTTCTCTTTTCAGGGCCAATGTATGCTGCAATTCGCAACAGAGAGTCACTGATCTCTTCCGAAAGAGATACAAACTCATCATACGTCATGCTTTGTTTCGAGTGACCGAGTAGGTTACGATAATATTTAATTCTCACCAAATCTGCAGCTAAACTGTGGTCTGCATTAGTTGGCCGCGCAACCCAGCCTGTCGCAGGAGGGGTAAGGTTACATATGGCGCTGAGCAACTTTAAGAGCAGAGAAATATCAAAGTCTGCTGATTTGCCGCACACCCCTGGGGAAGGATATAGACAGTGCCACTCTGGCGTGGTGAGATTTGCTCCTTCGAGCCTCTCCACTATTGACTGATCTTGCAACATTTGGTTAAGATAATATGGTGGGCATTTGATGTCAAAAATCTCTCTTAGTAAGGTTTTGCCTCCAAATATTAAGAGTCGAGAGATTCGTTGAAAATGTGCTTTTCCGGTTGGTGAACGAGACATTTTACTGTAGCGGAATCGCTGAAAGTACAACACCACTTGTCCCCAGTACTCTGAACTTTGGAAATGGATTAACAGTCAGGCTCAATATTCAGATTTCCAAATTATCAGACATCTGCAAAAAAAGGCGATGTTAATATCTTGGAACGGTCAAAGACTAAATTGCGAATGAAAACCCTCTTTGAATGGCGTGGAGCATTTAGTGAACAAGAGTAGAAAGAAAACTGCAGGGAGAATCGTGGTGGCGAAACGTTATCTCTTTTATCAGGTTAGTGAGCAACAAATCTTGTTTGTATACATTTTTGTGAGATTATGCAATATTATTGCATAATTTCATATGGTCACCGGCCCGCGTTGAAGGTTTAAGGATTTTATATTTGAGAATCTCTCCCCCGATGAGAGTTAATAGTTCATGAAGGTAGTGAAAACCCGCCCGATGAGAGTTAATAGTTAATGAAGATAGTGAAAACTCGAGACGGTGAAATCGGATTGTCGCATTTACAAAGCGGCAGACAACATGATATTTGAAATGTAAACCGGTTTCACCGCTCGTGCCGGCGGCCTTCGGCCGCCGAAGCGAAGCGAAGTATTTCCGTCCCCCGTGCGCGAGAAAAAACCTCTGGTACCCAGGGTACCTTTGCTTCTAGTCAACTCTAGTCAACTCCCTTCTAAACGGCTAAAACAGACCCAGGAACACAGGTAAATAAAATTGCCTTTATTTTGTAAAGGATTATGTTATTGCTTATAGTGTTCGGGTCCCCTGTACTTTGGGCGAGCGAGAAGATTTTCATGAACGCAAATCGAATGGGAGCTTTAAAGCTGCCTACAGGCCAAAATTTAAGCGTGTTCTTTTGTTTTTTTAAGCGGTGATGCGGTGAATAAAATCCCAACTTGCGATGTTGCGGTGATCTCAAACCATTCGGTGTGCGCTGTATGTGTTTCCACGCTACGGTGTTCGGTAAAATAAAGTTATTTGCGGTGCTGTGGTTTCTTGTGGCTTCTCTCAGATCTAAATTTAGCATCCAAACTTCGTTAATCCGTGATAATTTATGACAATCACGTACCATTGTTTTTAACTAAATATAGGCCAACACTGTCTAGTTAAACGTCAATACGCTTCAGCTGCCAATCCGAAGCTATTTTCATTAATACACAACTTGACAACTAACTTTACCTCTGCCACGATGCACCCGAGCTAGACCGAATTTATTATTGACTGCGTAACTTTTCAGCTGACTGTGATGTGTTCATTTCCTGGAAAATTGTTAACGCCGCCCGAGACAATTGAAAGTTAACCAAGGTAAAAGTTCGATTTTACCCTGTGATCAACCATGGTTTAGGTCGGTAACCAAGGTTTAGATGACAGATGTATCAAGTCCACTTGCGGTCGCATGGTATCTCGCACACCGTGGTGTCCAGATTGCGTCAATCTCATTTGACCGCGTTTTCGACGTTTGTTTTCATGGCTAGACTGTTCACAGTCCCCTATTTTCCCGTGAGATCGTAGATGTCGATCGTTGAGCTCGACGGGCCGCCATCTTGATCTCTTGATGCGAGCAAAACTGGAGAGAGTACAAAATGCCCGTTGGTAGGAGTGGTGGAGGGCACGGCTGGCGGAAAAAATAGGGAGACTGTAACAGCTTCACTCTGTCTCGTGTTCAAGGGGTGCGGCCGCCAGTTTGGCGCCTCCGTTAATCAAATCAATTAACAGTCTCCTCCCCTGAGAAAAAACCTGTCAAATCAGGGATGATGATATGAATACATGTAACTGTGTTGTGAATTTCGAAACATTTTGAAGGTTTACTAAGTTGAGTCGAATGAATGCGGGACGGAAGAACTCTTCTCTGACTCCAAAAAAAGCGGCAAAGCCCGCAGAGAATTCCAATCATTTAGATGCGTGCCGTCTTTGTGGCATTAACTGTAAAATTTCAGTCGGAAATAAGAACAACCAACAGAGCTTTCAGCCATTTCCTTCGCCAAAACGAAACTTTGAAATATTAAACTCTTGCCAAAACCAGTTGGAAGAACCGCCAAAACATCCTTTCCTACGAGTAAACGAGAAACGGCCTCCTTTTGCTCGCGCTTTAATACCGATCCTCCAAGACAAGAAGCAGACAGACGATCAAAATCAAAACATTCTCCACAAAATTATCTTGAAATCGATGCCATTTTGGCCTGAGCCACGAAGTCACTCAAGTTGTCAACGCTCTGCTACGCTCTGATGAACTCTATTGTCCCTTCGACCAATCAGGTGTTGCCGTTGCTGGAGCAACTAACGCAGCGAACACCAGACAGAGTGAAGCTGTTACAGTCTCCCTATTTTTTCCGCCCCGTCACCCCCACGCTATTAAGCCCAACCGCCACTACCCACGGGCATTTTGTACTTTCCCCAGTTTCGCTCGCATCAAGAGACCAAGATGGCGGCCCATCGAACTCAACGATCGACATCTACGATCTCACGGAAAAATAGGGGACTGTGAATAGTCTATTTCATGGCAAAAAAGTAAGCCAAATCCGGACCAGCCACTCGGACAGTATATTCGAACGTACGTCTATATAGTCTGAAATACTCTTTCCACGCACCATTTTTGAACGAAATTTCCGTGCAAAAGGGTTTTAAACCAGAATTGGTGAGCGAATTCATTAAAAGCGCTTCCTCTCTCGGCGATTTGGTTGATAATGGTCGACTTTCACTGAAAAAATGATGCCAATCGGCCATTGTCCGAAATTTGTCCTATCCGTTCTTACGGCGACAGCCTCTTAGGGTGGCTCAATAGAGTATTTAAGAACATCCTCCCTATTGAGCGCGTTTAGAAAAGGAAACTTAGTTATAGAGTAAAAAATTTGTGCGCCGCACAGAGCTCCACGAATTTGCCAAATATTGATCGTAAACAAAGATTACAATTAAGTTTTGAATTCATGCTGAGTTAACGTCAAAACATGACACGACAGTCATACTGAACAAAAATCTTACGCAACGAATTACATGTATTTGACATGTATATATTTTAATTAACGTATTTTAATGTAATAGTATACACGACCCCACAAGCTTTGTAGCTTTGATTCTTATCGTGTTGAAATAGAAGTTTTATGTTTTGTGTTTATGTTATGATCGACGAGTTAAATTTTAAATCGAGTTTAAATGCTTTCAGTTCGCATTAAGAGCTAGTAGGTCGGATTCAAGCGTTCGTGACATTTCCCCTACGTGCACCTGTAACCAATATTCATGAACCGCAAACGCTTGGAAATAAAATAACCACCGCTACAGGTCAAATTGTGGATTTAAAATGAGATTTTCCTCGGTTTAGCCGTTGTTTCGAGAAAAATCTACCTTCATTCGGCTGACCTGTAGAGGTGGTTATTTTATTTCCAAGCGTTTGCGGTTCATGAATATTTGTTACAGGTGCGACCGTTGTAATCTTTGTTTACGATCAATATTTGGCAAGTTCGTGGAGCTCTGTACGGCGCACAGTGGAGAGTGCCCACAAATTTTATTCTATACAGTTTTACATTGATGTTAGCAATTTTGAGTTATCATAGACTCGATCCTAGATCAGGTCCCACATTTGAGAAAATAGCTTTTAACTATAGGTATGTCAAGCTTCGCACATTCCGGAGTTCGGCAGGAAGTATTTTAAAAAAATCATAACTCCGTCAAACTTCGACAGAATATAATTGTTAAACCTTTAAAATATCCGAAGAAAGGTGAAACTTTTGCATGTAAAACAATCAGCCTGCTGGAATAAAAAAACTGTGTTTTGGCAACGTCCGACATTTCTAGCTAAATTTCAGAGTCTCCCAAGTCAAATTAGCCGGTTTTCAGGTCACCTTGAAAACCGTCTCGCAAAAAAGCGAAATAATCCAAATAAATGTGATATTTGTACGTTGGATAAAATGGTTGACTTTCACTGAAAAAATGATGCCAGTTGGCCATTGTCCGAAATTTGCCTTATCCGTTCTTACGCCGACAGCCTCTTAGGGTGGCTCAATAGAGTATTTAAGAACATCCTCCCTATTGAGCGCGTTTAGAAAAGAAAACTTAGTAAATTTCTCTTAAAGTTTTCCCTCCAGAGATTTACCAGTATGGATACCGTTAAAATAAGGCTTATTTTTTTGGTTGTCAACTTTTGGATTAAGGCCGTTACCATGGCCACAGCCCATCTAATACAGGCAGATATATTCCTTATTTTGGCCTAAACTCCTTAATATCTATACTTTCCATCGGTGAAATTTGTTCATGCATTGCCACATCATGGAGATGATATTGCCTGACATTTTGAATTAGTAGAAAGTCAAGGTTGTTCAGACGGTTTTTCCAATATCCTGCAATTTGTCATTCTTCTAAATATACTAGATTAGCTCTGAGAGATTTTTTTAAACAAATGGGTATTTTATAGGAATTGTATGTGGTTACAACTGCGCCGAATTAAAAAAAAAAAATTCACCGAAGGAAATGCGAGAAAATTCAATGTCAGTTTTGCTTTTTGTCCTCATATTGACGTTCGCGCTAATTGTTTCTGCGCATCCTTACTGCGCATGCAAATTCACACGCAAAGTCATACATCGAGCGCTCGCGCTAAGTACTAAAATGAACAATGACAGGGCAGATGGACATTGCTAAAGCTTTGCTTGGATTTAACGATCTTGGATGTTCAGCGACCCCTATTTTTGTTTCCAGAAACAGATTTTATTTGCAATTATCTCCACATTGTCCAAAAATGAACAAAAAATGAATGTGGGAAGATAAAAAAAATTCAAGATTTCTGTGTACGGAACATCGAATCCTGCCATCTTCCGGCTGCATGGCGCGTGAAACTATGGTCGATAAATGCGAACTTGTTCTTTAAGGAACCTCACCAGTTGGCTAAATTCACTTAATAGGTCCACTTAAACAATATTTGGCAGAGAACATTTCACTTCGAAGATCTAATTGCAATATTTTTGGGCTTACAGACACTGTGGCCTTATTCGTTAACGAAGCCCGATTTTTTCAGATTTAGGGTGTTCTTCCGGGCATGTTCTCCAAAACGAAGTCGGTGACCTCCCCTTTTTTTTACTTTTCTGACATAACTAACTCATCATCTTACAAGTGGTAAAAGTTTCAGAAATTTTCGCGCGAACGTCCTTAATTAGACAGGCCAAGGGCGATTGCGCCTGCGGATTGTCTAACCTGCGATCAGGTGTCCTTTTTTTTTCGGCGTTCGCCAAAAATAAAAAGTCTGATAGCAGGTTAGGGATTGTGTCATGTTTGAGTTGTCTATTTATCGTTCATGGGGAAGGGCCTTCATGGTCACATCAGCCACCTGCTACGCGGGATGCCTGGGGCAGACCGCGTCGAAGTTTCGGTCGAGTTTCTTTTTTTTGTTCTTCATAGTCACATATGCAAATTTCCCTGTATCCCGCGGGACGACGTGGTCTTAGTGTTTGTTTCCCGTGGAGGTATGTGATGTTGAAATCACGTCGCGCCGAAGGAACATGTATAGCCATAAGTTTGCTTCAAAAGCTTCCATCGCCTTCAGATTTCACTTCAGTATAGTGCATGTTTGATAGCTGGCAAACGAATATTTCTCATCGCCGCCCGTCAAAAACACTGGAAAACAATGAAACCAAACCTTCCTGAAACCGCTTTTAGTATAGGTAATCATACGGTTTCGAGTTTCAATTTGGAATTGATTTGCATGAGTGAGTTTTTCAAAAACCTGAAATTGCACGAGCCGCTTGGTAATGTCAAGAATTAAAGATATTCCATGCAAGATGAAATGGGAAGGTGATCAAAAGTTGTTACAGAGGAGGGTTTGTATAATTATTCATTTCCATATTGAGAGATCTTCCAAACAATTATTTTAATTCTTAAAATACAGGGGATTTCTCAGTTGAGTTCCTTAGATGACAAGGTTGATACCAAAATGTACAATCTTGTCACCATGTTTCTCCAGCTTTAAATTATTTTAAATTGGATGTTATTTACCACAATGTAAAACAGCTTGAATTGCAATAATACAGTAAGAAATGCGAAACAGCCAAGAGAGGTTCCCTCATATATAGGTTTGATTATCAGCGGCTGTTTGGTAAAGCAGTTCGCATGAGTCTAGAATTATGGTTTTTCTGGGACCAAATGAGCTGTCCTAAGGCTCGAATGTGTCTACATTTATCTAAAAATTGTTGCCATCTGTTTCTGACCTACAGGTAGTTACAACCACTATTTTGAACTCGTTTTGAATTTTCACAAACTCTGCAATTAAAACCTCTTGTAAGGATATTCTTGTTTATCAACCATGACCACGTTGGGAAGTACCAGCTAATCTAATTGGTTATATTTTTAAGCTCTTGTATTGCAGCCAGTAAAAGAGTGTGAAACATTTTCATCATCCAAATGAGAGATTTGCAGTTTTCAATCTCAAGCTTGTACATTATGTAGTTGCTGCCTTAGCTGTTAATCCAAGAATCTCTTCCATATATCTAGGGTAACTAGTTTTAGAATATATATAATTGCAGAGAATTCCATGAATGGTCATTTACACGTACGTCCCAGGCTTTATGCTAAAAGTCCACATAAGAGATCAGGAGCCCGTTTCTCGAAAGGCCCGGAAACTTTTCGGGCCCATAAAGCCATTTTTAGTTCATCTGTATTTAAAAACGGAGAAGTGTAAACGCCTGAAACTTCTTGTATGAAGAAAACCTCTGTTCACATTAAGAGCATGCGAATAAAACAGCTATGTAATCATAAGGTTCGAGATTTTGCTATGGCTTTCCGGGTGCGAACACTTCTCGGGACCTTCGAGAAACGGGCCCCAGGTTCTATTGTTTCAATCCATGGTTGTTAATGAGAGCCCATTTTTTTAAGCAACTCCAGCTGTGGCTCTTGAGGTGACTGCGTGGGAAGCTTTCACCCTATTATCGATGGTTGATATTGCAGAATGGAAGTTTGATCGCGTTGTCATCTGTTATATGTAATGTTTTAAATCAGCTATTATTAATACCGAAGTAATACAACAATAGCATGCAATATGAACATCAAGGTGGACTAGCATGTATTAGTTTAAGACCCTTTAATAGACCTTCATTAACGAAATGATATTGCCAAATTACACTGCGGTCAATTATCTTAGGAATATCTCTGAAATCAAAAATACTTGCGAGGATTCCGAAGTTCATGTTACCAGTTTGGAATTGATGCATTTTGTTCCAGTTTGAGTTTGTATCTACTTTCCTGTGTTCTTTTCATTGTTGTCAAAATATTGACACAGTATGTGGCAGCATAAATCTCAATCAGTTACGTAATAGTGAACTTTATAATTTATGTGAAACTCAAAGGAACAGAGGTTACATTTTTTTTGTGTACCTCCCACTGCAATCCTTAGTTTACGTTGCACAGAACGTTTATTGTAATGAGATTATGTTATGGTTTCCTATTTTACGTCGTACAGGCTGATTTTACAGACATTATGTGTAGTTTTGTGGGACCAGTTGTGTAGTTTATTTGTGACATTATACTAAGATATTATGCAAAGTTTCACTTGCTTTTCACAGAGATGTTATTAAGATTATGTCTCGTGGCTTTTTACACCCTTTTCCGTTGTACAAGCTGATTACACAAGAAAATGTGGACATTTTGCAGAGGTTTATGTCAATAAATGCATACATTTTACAGACATTATGTGTACGTTTCTGTGGCATTTTGGGTGGTTTATTTGTGTAGATTTTAATAACTTTTTATGCTATCATTTTAATTCAGTTACTACAGATAAAACAAGGAGATTTTATGTTTTCGATTTTAGAGATTTTTCTCCCGCTCTTTTTAGAGAAAATATGCTGATTTTACAGAGATTTGTTCATATGCTATACAATCTCCGTAAATTTTACAAAAAAGTTGTAAGAAGAATAGCAACATTTCATGGACATTTTATGCGATCTGAAAGGCGCACATGTGCTAAAATGTACAGACTTTTCATAAAGATAACAAAATTTCCGTGAGTGTGCTTGTTTACAGAGATTCCAATTTACAAAGGAAAAGTGAACATTTTAAAGAGAATTAACTAACTTTATTGAAGGTGCAAATTTTTAATTAAAAATTAAAAATTTCAAATGATTTGGAAATCTGACCTTAATTAAGCGAAGGTTTCATCCGTTTGCAAGGTCATTACAGGCCGCACAAGAGTGATTTTGGTATACGAGATTGAAACTGACGTCAAAACATAGCTACAGCTTTCTTTATTTACTCGCGAATCATGGTAACTTTGTCCTTTTCTTACTTTTCAGGCGTCAAAGGCTACCTTTTGCTCTCATAATGCGTTACGTATAAGCTCGTTGCTAAGCTCTTCTAACTCTTTTCCAATTAATACAAATAAAAGATCGCCGGAAGACCTCGAGCACAATTCGCGGTTAAAGGGAGGGTTGCACGGTTCGGCGCATGTCTGTATTATCAATGTTATCGCTTTGGAAACCCCATTTAGATGTGGTTCAGTAATCACACGCTGTAGTTAGTCGTGGCAGAATGACGGACTACCAAAATTCTCAGAAGAATTCAGTAGGTTTTACCCACGCTGTCGACCGTTGAATTTAGTGTTGACTCGTACGATTTATTCTACGGTTGATGATTTTACGGCTATTTGCATGTGCAATCAGGTAACTTGTTTACGATTGCTTCATAAACAATGGAAAACTGGGCCTGTGCCAAAAAGCATGCGCAGGCAAATAAATAATACAGCCATGCGTCGAACCGTGAAACCATCCATTCAAAGGGTTCCTACGCAAATTCGACAAAGATGTACAGCTTCTAGAGTGCCTTTCATACGATTAACTTCTGTCTAATATTCGACCACACTTTTCCTTCCGAAATTTAGTCATTTCCGTCCAGAGCCTGCCAGAGCCTGAGCATTTACAAAGTAAGTTCATTCCATTGATCTGAAGTCTGGCATGTTTTACCAACCGACGATTTACAATCTGCATTGGTGTGATAACAGATTTTTGGGCCGCTTAAGTTGTTATCCTTGTTACAACAATCCAGAGGGAAACGCTTGCAGCGACGGAGTTTCTCAGACTCTTAGAGGTTTCGGGATCTGTTACAGCAAAACAAACCAACGGGAAGACAGAGAATACGCAGTTACTTGGGTAGAGTTTAATCCACTAACGTACTCAAAACGTAACCCGAATGTAACCAATACGGGATAGTGGTATCCGGCGTCCCACCACCGGGGGCGTAACCCAGGAACAATTTACAAAACACCTGTATTTATGCTAGACTCTAAACAAGTGATCTAATATTTCGTGTAATAATCCTAAACTCCTGTTGGCTGCCAATGAGCTAATTGTTGTTCTAGGCTATTCCATCATAGGCAGTCAGTTATTCTGCTCGTAAATATTAACTACTTACAACTTCAGGTAATTCTCACTACAATGTGTTACACGATGATACAGATAGACAGGTGGCCACCATGGTTATCGGACTTTCACTTGACTGCTAACTGTTGGCTTTTTTATGGTTATGAATATCGGCAAATTCTCCCCTTGCCTTGGCTTTTCTTCATGATTCTTGGAACTTGAAGGTTGATCTTTCAACAACAAGAGCGAGAAAAAGAAATGTCGGATTGCTCTTTAAAATGAATAGGCTGCGACACTCTCATTCCGCTGCATTCAGAGTCGACTAAACTCAGCAGGTTTCAGATGAAACCTATTCAATATAAGTTTTACATCTAAACTGTCGAGCAGATCAAGAAAAGACCTCAGCAACATGCCATACATAACAATATTTACCCGTTCAGAGAGCTAGCGAAAACTACAGATGAAACATCTATCTATATCTGATGTAACTTCAAGGCAGACTGAGGTCAATAAACAAATTCAGTATGGCCACGACGCGGAGCACATAAATGTAGAAAATACTGTATCTTCGTAAAAGATCCATTTGTCTTACCTTCATTAAGTGATAGATCAGTGATACATGTTGCAATCTTTGTCTTCGAGAAATCGTACACAAGTTAGCAAGCACAACGTTCCGGTCCGGATTGAGCTACGAAACAGTTACTAAGATCTAGACGTCATGCAAGTGAGCCTACAAGCGAGTGAGCGTAACTGCGATGATAAATCATATCTTCATCTGGACGCCATGTCGATCAATTAAAACAGACTAATCAAACTACCGAAGCATGGCGTGACATTGGCACACCCAGGCATGGCGCCAGCGACGTGCAAAATCTACCATCAAATTTGTCGTTTCACTAATTGTTCAAACTAGCTTTCCCCTGGTGATCTGAGCATGATCGATATATTCTAGAGTAAATTGGTTCTTTCCTGGCAAAGGATAAAATAGCATAAACGTATTATTGCTTATTGGAGCAGTTTTGTTTAACTTGTCAGCTGTCAGTAAAATAGACAAAAGAGAGCTAAAGGCTGTCTACAACAAACGTAATATGCACTCCAATAGGCCACTTTCGATACATTAAAATTCAGCTTGATGATGAGGCCTAGAGGACACAAACAAAAGAAATTTAATAAACATGGTCATTCAATTTCCTCTGTTTGTGTCCTCTACGCCTCACTTTAATATATGGAAAACGGTCAATCTCTTGAAACGGTCTATTTCCTATCGTATAATAGCCCAAACTATTCTCGCATTTTGATCGGTTCTCGCCTATAATCTATTAGAGGACAGACGCACGTTTGACGTCATCATTACGTTTTTCCCTCTGTTTTAAAATAGCGGAAAGTTTTGAGAATTTAGATAATATTTTACGTGACTGAGCGAAAGATAAGTTCCAAAAAAATTCTTGTCGAGGAATTAAACAGGTACGAGAAGCAGGAAGAAGAAAGAAAAAGCCGTTTCTTTTTAGAAAATGACTCAGAAAAAATACTCGAACAGTCTCAGTCGGTATTTGAGCGAGACTAACAAATAGATTCCATGTTGCCGTGCGTCTGTTCTGAAAAAGATCACAGAAGACGTCAAAATGTGGTAAGAACAAAAAAGTGGTAAACGAGGCGATAGCCGTGTGTGCCACTGATGTTCTTACACAACATTTTGACGTCATCGGTGATCTATTACTAAGCAGACGCACGGACACATGGAATCTATGTGTTAATCAGAACAAAATTCATGTTTATCGATATCACATTCTTGGGTAGCACTGTCATGCAATAAAAAATAATTCGAAAACCATTCAGAGTATAAAGTCAAGAAATTATGATGTTATAGGAGATAAAGAAGGCATTAGGTCTGTACGTTTTCCCAAACTTCAAATATTCGTGATCATTCGTCGAAATATTTGCACAAATTTACAGAGCCCAGTATGGAGCCGCCATGTTGGTGTGCCTCCGCGGTACACCAACATGGCGGCCGGAAAGTAGTGTGAACATCTGCAACTTACTTTGGCTATCTAAGCGACTGCTTATCTAAAGTGTCAAGCAAACATTTAAATAAGCACTTTTCCTGATACTTTAACTTCTAAAAAGGCTAAAAATCACGAAATTAACCTCTTACTAACTGAGCGCGACAGCCGCACCGGGGATTATTGGCCCGAGGTCATGGCAGTATGGACCGAGCGCAGCGAGGTCCGTACAAAAACGACCGAGGGCCAATATTCTTCAGTACGGCTCGAGCTAGCTGGGTTAGTAAGTAGTTTATTATACGGCCTTTGCGCCATGTTTGTTTGTTTTCTGTTAGAACGCACCTCCGATCACATGAATTCAAGGCGCTTCCGCCGTAACGTGTCGTTGATGACGCGAGCAACTCAGAAAGAACAAGCTACCACGAGTTTGAAAACAAATTCATTGAACGTAAATCATGTTGAATATAAACAAGACTTCAAGACAATTTTATAACTAACAGAAATGTGCAAACACGCCGAATTCACCCGCTTCAAAAAGAGCATCTTCTTCGTTTTCGTCAGTCGCCTAAGCGGCTTGTGGCATGTTCAGTTCCGTTGCCGTGCTCGTGAACCGGTGACTTGCGCTCCGCAGCTACTACGCTTTTCGATTTTTCCAACTCATTGTCCTTGAGAATGTTGAATGGATATTCTTTCTCAGTTAAGTATCGCTGTATAAAGCGCTGGAAACTGGAAATTGTTGGTAGTTCGTACTTTTCTCCATTTTTACTGCGTGTGTTCAAAAAAAAAATTGGACAAAAGGCGATCAAGCTCCAACGCAGGTAGGCTTTCAATTCTTTCATTTGTCATACCGTTAGCTTCCACGTAGCGGAGAAGAGTGTTCATATCAGTAGCCGTCTTCAGGATAATAAAATTTGCTTGATAAATATTCGTCTTCCTCGTCCATGTTGTAAGCTCTGTAAAATATCGGTCTTTTAGGTAGTTTCTTTGCGAAGGATAAGAGTATTTACAAGTTTTCTTTTCGTAGTTTTAGTTGCAAATTTTGATTGTGCCGCCTTTTGAAAACAAAAAATACACAGCTTATGACCGTTTCCGTGGAAACGGTCCGTCTGGCGAAATCCCGACCAAGAAAGAACCAATCAGAAGGCTCGAATTTACCTCAAGACTACCCTGCCATATAATAAATATAGGATATTGCACGGTGGCGAGAAGATAAGAATTTTATGTTCGAGTGGCAAGAACAAGACTCTCGCTTGAGTGTCGAAAGTTATCCGCATTTGTTTTGGTTTTGCATTACTACGTTAAGTGATTGGCTGAAAAAAACACTTTCTCATCCAATCAGAAGTAAAACCAAAACCAACCGTGACTCGTTCACACACGTTCCTCCCGCTTAGCGTCAGCTTCATGTAATTGCTAGGAGTTTTGATTGGTTCAGTTATGGATTGTCTCTGACTACTTAACTATACTTTTGAGTTTTCGACACAATTAGAAACCGTTCTTTTTCGCAATATATTAAAGTAAAAAAGTCATTTTATAATAAAATTGATTAGATGCCAAGTTTGGTGTATGGGATGATGTCTGACACGTGACGGTATTCGGCCAATGAAATGTCGTCTCAGCTAGAGCAATGGCGGACACGTTTGTGGTTGCGTGTGGAGAGCCAGTCGCACGGAGTTTTTTCCCCTTACAATAAACGAGCACGGGAGTGCATATGTTCGCGAATATTCGTGAATACTGTATGCAAAGAAAATATATTTTCACAAGTTACCTCGTATGCTTAAACATTACCAGTTAAAGTGAAAAAGAGATGTTTAGCGTGAAGTTTGAAGGCAAATGTAAATATTTTAGTTCTATTAAACTTGTGAGTCTACGGAAACCTGCGCCGTCACGCAACTAAGATGCAGGGAGGGAGGGAGTGTATGATCACAGGTTATCACGCAATGCGTCAACAAAATGCAATTTTCGTATATTTATAGAATAGACCTCCACTTGCTAACCATAGAACAAGAAAGTCAAATCCACAGATAAATACTGGACTCTGTCATTGTGTTATATCTGGCCGTAAAACTGATGTTGTTCATATAAATATGTTGATTTCAGTAATAGCCGTTGAAAGTCAGCTAATGAAATCACGATATCACATATGGCTTGCTAAAACAAAAGAAGATCATCCAAACCTTACGCATTTCATATGCACAGTAAAATCACAATACAAAATAGCAATAAAAAGTGCAGGCACAAAGAAATGGAAACCTCTTGTAGGATATGTGAGGATTTAATTAATATTTTAGATTGTATTTTCTATACCTATCTGTATTTATCTTTTACCCATTTGACCCATTTGTCTATTTCTAATCCCCTGTCAGGTGCATAGTTCATTTTATCTATAATGTACCACATGCCTTTGGTCTGTTTTTGATGCTTGTATAGTACAACCTAAAGCTGTAATGATGATTATCTATTTTTCATCTTTTTTCTTTACCCCTTGTCGCTATTGTATTTGTTAGTAGTGTACTGTAAGTCGTGTAGGCATTGTAATTTAAATTATGATGTAAATAGTTGGCGCAATATAATGTAAGCTGAGTATAGTGCTGTAAGTAGTCTAAAGAGTGTACTGTTTGTAATTGTATTGTAAGTATTGTTTCCCTTGCGTTATTGCGAATAATGATAATAATAATAATAATAATAATAGTAATAATAATAATAGTAATAGTAATAATAATAACAATGAAAGCTGTAGGCGTCGAACACTCTGTCATAATCTTTGATTACTGCTAGTCTGCTACAATACAATACAATATATGTTTATTGAGTAATACGCTTCACTATTTAGGTGTAAAACTTGAAAATTTCAAACGACTTGAAGATTTGATCGTAAGAAAAGCATTTCACCCGCTCCCAAGCTCTTTTGCCAACCACAAGACAGGCCACGCAAGGGTGATTTTGGTGCACGCCATTTAGAATGACGTCACTGTTTATAAAAAGAAACATTAATTTGAGATTCACTAATCACGCTAACTTTGTCTTTTGCTTACACTTCAAGCGTCACGGCGTGTCTCGAAAACTCAGACCTCGGAAACTCAGACTGTAACTTTTGCTTTTATCATATGCTCCACGCGTAAACTCGCAGCTAAGCTGTTTTAACTCTTTACCAGACTGGAAAGAGAAATATTTCGAAAGTTGTTGAATTTAATACAAATAAAAGGTCGCAAGACTTAATTCGTTTCGCTCACACAATCTGCGGTAAAATTTTACTCAGTTCATTCCATTGATCTGAAGTCCGGCATCTTCGTTTTAGCAATCGACGATTACAGCTGTCGTTGGAACTTGAAGGTTCATCTTTCAACCACAAGAGCGAGCTAAAAACGAAATGTCGTCTCGCTCTTGAAAATGATCTCGTTCCGCCGGGCTAAGGAGTCAACTGATACTCAGTATTTTCCAGATGAAACCTATTCAATTTAAGTTTCACATCTTAACTGTCGAGCAGATCAAGAACAGACCTCAGCAGCATGCTACACATAAAAATATTTACCCGTTCAGAGAGCTAGAGAAAACTAGAGATGAAACATCTATCCATATCTGATGTAACTTCAAGGGAGACTGAGGTAAACAAATTAATGTAGAAAATACTGTATCACCGTAAAAGATCCATTTGTCTTACCTTCAATAAGTGATAGGTCAGTGATACATGTTGCAATCTTTGTCTTCGAGAAGTCGTACACAAGTTAACAAGTACAGCGTCCCGGTACGGACGGAGCAACGAAAGAATTCCAAGATCTAGACGCCATGTCGATCAATTAAGACAGACTCATCAAATATGCGCATTTTAATACGCATGTTTAAAAACTACCGAAGGATGACGTGATATTGGCCCTTCCAGGCATAGCGTGTGGCAAAATCTACCATCAAAGTAGCCTGCGAACAGGCTCCCGGCGAGGACGGAAAAAATTTCGGCGAACGCGAAACAGAAGAATTCGGAGGGCAAAGCGATCGCTTCGTTCGGGCTCACCGGAGCCTGTTCGCAGGCTACCATCAAAGTTGTCGTTTCACTAAGTGTTAAAACTAACCGTTCCCGTGGTGATCTGAGCATGATCAATATAGTCCAGCCGGTAATTTGGTTCTTTCCTGGGACAGGGTAAAATAGCGCAAACGTATTGTTGCTTATTGAAGCAGCTTTACTTACCTTATTAGCTGTCAGTAAAATAGACAAAAGAGAGCTAAAGGCTGTCTACAACAAACGCAGTAAGGTCGTTGCGCATTCCAACAGTCCACTTTATATTAAGGGGGTCTTATACTCTCAGAAATAAAATTTTCACCAAAAAAACATTTTTTTGGAACATGAAGATTCAACACTCCTGTCCATTTGTAAATCGTATTCTGAAATGATTTTCCTCTAATTACTCCTGAATTTACGTTTAAATTAAGAAATCTGAACACTTCTAGCTATATTTCAACATAGCAACACCCATAGCAACCATTGTTTACAGTCTAAAAGTACTCACAAAATGGATTCAATTCAGTACATTTTAATGATACTTTACACAAACGCTTTAAAAATGTGTAGTTATGACAATTTTGCATCATGGTCCTGAACATTGTTGCTTCTACCATCTTATACGCTCCTTATACTTGGTTAACATTTCTATGACTGGTGTGTATTCGGGTGTTCAATGAAACATTTATGTAAAACCTTTAAATATACCCCTCCCCTGCCCCTAACCTCCCCCCCCCCCCTAGTTCACAGGGCTAATTTGGGCTCTCGGGGACCGAAGTAAAACTTTAAAGCCTTATTTCTCAAAATGACCAAATAGGCGGATCATCAATATCTCGCACACGATATCTCCACTGGGTTTTAACCGAATGTTGTCAAATTTTCAACATTGATGAAGGACACAATTATCTAGGTCTTAAACCTCCCAAATTTGCAATTTACGAAAATTTTCCCTGTTATTTAGTTAATATAGTTAATATTAGTCAATATTAGTACACTTTTTCAACATTTCACGAGAAAAACCCCCTCAAAACACTGTTTTCTGAGGTTTGTCTCCTGGACAACTTGCTTATGGACAGGATGAACTTAATTCCATACTTCTCGAACCATTCATTATCACGTTATCGTGTTTATAATGAACACCACTTTTTAACACTTAGGAGCTAGTTATTCATTAACTATCGTGGCACGTGACCTGGAAAAGCTCATTTTTGAAGTCAGAGTGCAAAGTCCTTTAACGTTATACCAAAACTGTTCCACAGAGTTGTTTTGCAAAAAAAAATTTTTCTAGGTATAAGACCACATTAACGGTTAGGTAAGGTTAGTGCATAGGGTTGAGGTTTGTTCTGGGTTTATTATTAGGGTTAGAGCTAATTTATAGGTCTAAAGTTATCTTTCAGCTTGTATTTGCAGTCTGCGGTCTGCACAGATTCAATCACACTGACGTGTCGATAATTTATTATTACATTAATCATAAACTTCTTTTCGACCTAGCCCTTGAACACGTTTGTTTTTTTCCAAAACATATCTGCGAGAGATATAAACAGTTCTTATGATGGAGTATCTTCAGGCTTTGTCAGCTATTTTAGTACCAGTCAGCAATTGCAATAGGCCGTCACCTTGTCATTTTTTTTTTTTGCTGGGACGCACTGAGGGTTAGGGTTTGGCAGAACTTTTCCACCTTGTCACTGTCTATAATTAACAGCTTAACACGAAAAGAAATATTGCTGCATTTTTTCAGACATCACGCTGTTTCAATCTAAGTTAAAGATCACTTCAATGATTGAAACTTTCAAGTTGTGATACCTTCTAATTCTCTTTTTAGTTGGTGACCATTATTTTATCGGGCTACGGGTCTAATTGTTCAATAGTTGCCCCGCGGAAATTTAATGTTCTTAAAACAAATATTTGCCCGAAGAGTGAACCTTCGAGGGCAAATATGCTAGCTATAAAAGCATCAAATTTCCAGGGGGCAACTATCAGACCGATAGTTCCGAGACTTAAGCACTCTATTGTCTTTATTGTTCACCACTAAATTTTCTTCCGCGCGCCAGTTCACAAATCTTATTAAATCATTTTCAACCTTTTCAGATGAAAGCCGTGAAAGCCAAATGCAAAATTTGAAAAAGAAAGTAGACAAAAACCCACTAAATACAATTTTAGATATTTGTTTTAAAGTGAGCAAGTAAGAACTTTATTTAAGTGTGAATGTATTTAGCCCATGTGGGCTAACTGGGGACTCTGTATTAACTCTACCTAAAAATTTTCGTTAATAGCATTATAAGATTCTCTTTAAAAAAATTAAAATTGAAATATTG
>NC_138154.1:12737381-12779381 GCF_964199315.1 Orbicella franksi
GCAAACAATGAAAGGAAATAAAAGAGTATATGTCGTCCTAAGAAACGCCTTAATTATAATGTTATATTAATTAAAGTTTAACATTTAAGGACACCAAATTTCTGCGGGGCAACTTTCTTGAACAGCGGCTAGTAATCAAACCCATTCCGTTTTAAGTGGTATCTTTTAGAGGTCTAATGAAGCTCAAGCAACGTCAACATTAGTCTCCTTTAAGAGTTAAATTCAAATTTTCCGACGAGCATCCCTGACCTTTTCATATGGGAGTTTCCCCCCGGGGTTCCAAATGTGTAACAAGAAGTGAAGGAGTGATGGAGTAAAATCGCTTTACCACTACAGCTTGGAAAATAATATTTTCCAAGTTAAAATGAGATCAGGGACCCGTTTCTCGAAGGTCCCGAAAACATTTTCGCACCCGGAATGCGCGCGGAAAGCCGTAGCAAAATCTTAAACCTTATGATTACAGAGCTGTTTTATTCACATATTCTTAATATGAACAGAGGTTCCATTCCGTACAGGAAGCTTCAGGCGTATACACCGCTCTGTCTTCAAATACCGATTAACCAAAAATGGCTTTTCGGCCCCGAAAAGTTTCTGGGGCTTTAGAGACACAGGCCCCAGGTTCGATAAGGTTCACGGGAAAACCCGTGGGAAAGGCTTAGGCTCAATTATCAGTCGCTGTTCCGGAAAACAGCTGGCGCACCTCTAACGAAGAGAGTGGATATCGAGCCTGCAAAATGAATTTGCTTCAATATGACTGGGTTAACTTAGTTGCTAAATATTTTTAGTATACGCGAACAACATGAAAATACGTCCTCCTTCCAGAAACTGGAGACTTGCTAGGGATCAAGGAAAAGTAGTCAGTATATTATCAACAGACATGTCTAAGGCGTTTGATTCTCTCCACCCACCGCTACTATTGAGCAAGTTTCGGGCATACGGTTCTCGAGAGAATACCGTACAACTGCTAAATAGCTACCTCACAGACCGGAAATATCGAGTTAAGATCGGTCGTCACGTCAGTTCGAGTCGACTGGTAAACCGCGGCTGTCCACAAGGCTCCGCCCTTGGCCCGCTGCTATGGAACATTTTTCAAAATGATCTACCCTATGGCCTCAATGCGAAATTGCCGATGTACGCAGATGATCACCAAATTTATCATATCGGGGACGACCAGAGAGCCGTTACATCGCAACTCAAGGAGAGTGCTAATTTTGCTACAAATTGGTACGGCTCAAATCTCTTAGCCGGGAATATCAAGAAGTACCAAGCCATGAACATCGGCTTTAGTCAGAGCAACGGTAACATCCATGTAAACGGAGAGGAAATCAAGACCACGGATAATCTTCAGCTTTTAGGCGTGACACTAGACTCCGATCTTAGTTTCTCCGACCACATAAATCTAAGCTGTAAAAAAGCTAGTCAAAGAATAGGCGTTTTAATGAGATTAAGAAACCTAATTCCTACGCAGTCAAAACTAACATTGTTCAAATGCGCCATTTTACCCTACGTTACCTACTGTCACTTAGTATGGCACTTTTGTAAAGCTAGCGATACTAGAAAACTGGAGAGAATACAAGAAAGAGGCCTCAGAACAGTTTTTAAGGACAACAGCTCAAGCTATAATCAACTGCTCGCGAGGGCCGGTCTGCCCACATTACTTAATAGACGACTTCAAGACCTCTCTACTTTGATGTACAAAGTTAAACATAAGTTATGCCCCTATTATCTCTGTGATTTTTTCAGCAATAACCCTAGTACGTATAACTTAAGACAATCTGACTTTACAATGCCAAGGTTTAACTCGGTGAAATATGGTAAGCACTCGATCAGATATCTAGGACCCAAATTGTGGTCAAAATTACCAAAGAGCATGAGAGAGGCCACATCTCTCAGCACTTTTAAGACGAACATCAGAAATCTCAACAATCTTGATGCATTATTAGATGATGGCTGCAGAGGCTGTCCGCTCTGCTCCTCCTAAAGAATTTTTTTAAGTATGTATTATTGTATTATAAAATCCACTGTACATAGTCTCATAACATATTTTAACTTGGATTTAAATTTTACTATTGTAAATAGCTATAGGTTTTTTGTTTTGTTTTGTTTTGTTTTTTTATGTATTTTCTTCTAATTTAACTCGGTTTTGTTATGTCCCCGTATTAGTAGGGGAGTTTTTCCCCAGCTAGGTGGTTGATGACATTCTTAATAAAGTTTCTATCTATCTATCTATCTAAGCTAAAGGTCTCTACAGTGGGGTTCGGTAACGAGGGAAGACTTGCGGTCAAACGATTCGGCTTTGAAAGAAACGATTCGAGAGGAATCGTGCGAATTGAGTGGAATCGTTACAATTTGTCATCCCCATTATTTGCTTCCCCGAGTCGACGTCCGTTGAGACGATTCGACTTTGCAACACACGATTCGCGACGAGTCGTGCGAATCGAATCGAATCGTTAATAGATCGTTTTCACGTGACGTCATCACTTTCTAAAATCCAAAACGAAAGAGCCACCAAAGTTTTTGTCCTCATCAGGCACAAGAGGCGGTATATTTATATCTGTTTACAATTTTACAGCTCAATAGCGTACTTCGTTTGGAATCCAGAGCATTTTGAATTTCAGGGTTATGGAGATGCGTGACACAAGGCTATGATCGAGTTTGTCGGAAAATATATACTTATCCCATGATTTTGAGCCTTTTTAGAAATTAAAGCATTAGGAAAAGTGCTTATGTAAATGTTTGTTTGATCAGTACTGATAATCAGTCGCCTAGATAGCCAAAGTAAGTTCCAGATGTTTACACTATTTTCCGGCTGCCATATTGGTGTACCCCGGAGGTACACCAACATGGCGTTTTCATACTGGGCTCTGTAAATACCGGCGAAACATTTCGACGAATATCTGAAGTTTGGGGAAACGCACAGGCCTAAAACTTGGAGAAGTGGCTTATTTAGTTATCTTCTATAACATCATAATTTCACAGCTTTTTCCACTGGATGGTTTTCGATTTATTTTTTTATTGCGTGACAGTGAAAACGATCTATAATTTGAGACTGTTCAGACGATTCGAATTTGCAGAAGACGATTCGCGACGAAACGTGCGAACCGAGTCAAATCGTTAACAATTTGATACTCCTGTTATTGCCTACTTCCGTTCAGACGATTTGACTCTGTAGGAGACAATTCGCGACGAATCGTGCGAATCGAGTCGAGTCGTTAACAGTTTGACACCCTTGTTATTGTCTCCGCGAGTCGACTACCGTTCAGACGACTCGACTCTGCAGGAGACGATTCGCGACGAATCGTGTGATTCGACTTCCGGTGAGGCAATTCGACTTTGCAGGAGAACATTCGCGAGGAATCGAGTCGAATCGTGAAGTACCTCAGACGAATCGACTCAGTTTGTTGTCATGTTTTAAGAACGAGGAAGGTTCTTATGACCATTTTCTCATAGGTCTTAGTGTCACGTGGTACGTATCGACTCCGTGTGAATCGAGTCGTATCGTCAAGTACCTCAGACGAATCGACTGAAGTTTGTTGTCAAGTTTTAAGAACGAGGAAGGTTCCCATATCATTATTTCACGGGGCTTGACTTCCGGTGGTGCGGATCGACTTCGATCGAGTCGAGTGTGAAAAAAACTGTTGATTCATTGCTTGTTCCCATTTTGCTGGTGTTCTTTAGTTTAAAAAGACGCTTCATGATCATCATTACTAATGATACAATAGAACATCTTTTGGCAGACTGGGAGTGATTGTGGCTCCACGTAAAATAAATGTACTCGCTAAGAGTTTTAATTCGTTGATTTGCAATATTTCTTTTGTCCACCTTTTTTTCGTTTTATTTATTTAAACGTAAACGCAGTCCAACTCATTTTCATGAAAGAAAGGGAATTGGGAAACGAGATATTCCATGGGCATGGTCTATGTTTGTTGTTGTTGTTTACGTTAGTTATGGCTGTTTTGGCTTAAAAATCCATCAGAGATGCCGTTTGCACCCACTTCATAGGTCATGTCCTGGTTACATGAAAGAGCATGTGCGCGAACCACTGGACTTTGTTTTAGCTGCATGAGAAGACTCGACAGATGAATCATAATTGAGGTTATTCATAACCCCATTAAAGAGTAGCACGGAACAACCGCTCACTGAGATAAAAGTTGATCCCTCACTAATCTTCTCAAAGGTCATTGTGGTCGTCTTCTTCCATTCGTCATTTTCTTCATCATACGATTCAACGGTAAATTTGTCACTTTCGGAAGTACAGGGTTCTCCCAGTCCACCCAACACGTACAACTTTTCAGCCAGGCACACCATACTGCCCAACATTCGGGGTACGTTCAGACTGGCAATAACCTCCCATTCGTTTAGCGGTATTTTGTACAACTCGCAAGATCGCAAAACACTACAGTCCGAACCAATTCCGCCCGCGATGAAAATCTTATCGTGCACAGCGGAACCAAAGGCACGGCGTCTCGCCTCGTCTATGTCTTGCAATTTTTCCCAAGTGTTCTCTTTGATATCAAATCTTTCCACGTCAGATAGATTGTCAAACTTTTGAACATATCCTGCGCTAGAGAGTTCACGTTTTCGACCACCAATAGCATAAATAAGTTGCCTGGCAGGTACAATGCAAACTTGGTCCTTCTGGCCCAAGTCAAACGCTGCAAAAGATTTCCATGAATTTGAATCGAAGTCGTATTTCCTGGTAATTGTTTCAGATACGATCTGATCACTCTCAATGACGTAAATCTCTCCATGAGCTGCAAATACTTGCTGTTCTTGTCTGCGATGAAAATCAGTCCTTACTTGTGGCTTAACGGGCCATTCCGTTGTTGTTAATGGCACCCATTTATTGAAAAGAGGTTCATACCGTTGTGAATCGTTCAATTCTTGGGCAATTGCGAAAAGTTTGCCCCGACACGAAACCAGATTTACAGACTCTGATTGCACATCAGGTAATTTCTGCCATTTATCGTCACCTGGGCAATGACACAAGACTCTCATCTGTCTACAGGCCACTATCGCATGTGATTGTAGTGACCTCCTTGGTAACTGTTGCCATGGAAAATCACAGTCAACTTTACCTTCAAGCCATCTTAGCGCCTGCGTCACACAATCTAAGCACTTAGCATCTTCTTTGACAAGAGAGTTTGTGGCGATAGACCTGGACAAATAGTCACGCGACACAAACATAAGTCTGACGTGACGAAATAACTCTTTGAATTCTCTCATTCTATGCCTTGTGTTCTGAGAAGTCCATTGTACTATAATCTTGAAAATATCTTCTTCATTGTTGATAACTATTTCGTCGCTTGAAATCCAGTTTTCAATTTCTTGGCTTGACAGATCCAGAAATTCTTTCGACTGGGCAACGTTAGCGAAATTTGACTCAACGTAACTGTGTACTTTTGCAACCAATTCGTTGCAATGATGCTCTTTAGCAAAATAAAAGATTGAAATGCAGTTGGAAATGCAGAGTCTTTTTTCTAAACATTGCTCAGAAATGATCCTCAGGCTTGGAAGAAGCAGATAATCCGCGGCAACAATTAATCCTTTGGCGTTTTCCACACTGTTTATCTGTGCACGGCCATAGTAGATAAACTTCAGGATGATTTCCATAAGTGGTGCGGATATCGTGTGAAGTCGAATGATCCCGTCTCTGCTTTCGTCCGTGCCACTTTCCAACCGTTTTTCAAAAAAATAACTCGCCTTTAGAAGGGCATCTCTACGAGCCATAAACACTGTCTCGTCTTTGGCAATCAAAGTAACATAGATCGGTTGAGCAGCGCTGACGTTTTGCATCATGTTGCATTGAATTCTACATCTTCACGGCATTCTTCGACCATGGCAGTTTGAGAACCGGTAACATGACGTTCTGAGAGCTCCACTCTCACTAAAGACCAACCATGTGCTATATCAGTTTAAACACAAGTTTGGCAAGCGAGCTCTTAAATTACATGGTTTGATATTTCCAGTATTCGCGGACAAACAACGCGTCGATCCAATATCAGGTCTCATGAATGTCAAAATACTTAATTATCAATTCAGTGTTTATTGTTGTTTTTAGAGTACAGACTAACAGTTAAGATCACACAATATTGGGTGCTACACAGGTTTCATTTATCGGCAACCACCACCAGTTTCCATTATTAGCCAACGCATTTAGACGTCTTGGATTCTTTATCCTTTAGAGGCATTTCCGGCAAGTTTAAGTTTCACAATGTCAATAGCGAGAATTAAAACACAGTAAATATCGATGTTACTAATTAATGTTGGTCTGATGACGCGCGTCTATTGTTTCTAGAGTTTTGTTTTGTGATTTATAGTGATAGGAACCTACACAACACTGAAGACAAACAATGGAAGAAAAATATGAGGTTCATTTTTGCGCTTTGTGGTAAGTGTTTTCGTTTTTGAATAATTGTTGCCCACGGCTTCATGATTAAAACTATTGACATCAACGATTGCTTGACACAATGACTGGCTACCCCCAGCACTGAAGCGATACTGAAGGTACAAAAGCCGCTAATAGCGTCAATTGACGTAATGGCGCACTTTCGATCTTCTAGTAGTGTTTCTCCGGTGGGACTACCATTTAAAAAGGACAGGGTACTCGTCGCACCTTTTAGGAGTTAAAAACTGGTTTTGGTACCCGTTAAGTTGTTCAGCCTTAAAACGTCCACACAGGAAGCTTTTGCGGTGCAATCCAATCCCTTTTATATGGTTTATATGGGCATAATTATTGTCGTGTATTTCTAGGAATAAATTCACATTCGATTTTGCTTATCGCTTTTTATAAAATTGTAAGCGGCGTAGGAATTTTAATATAAGTACCACAACATTAAAACTAACACAAGCTGTAGGACTGACAGCCTTTTTAGTGAGATTAAGTCTTCGCAAATTCCAATTCGGCTAACACTTCCAATTTCATTTTAATTTATTCGTGAAAATGCACCTGTGCTTGAACTGGTTTATGAAAATATAATTTAACATACACTTTCAACAAACTAGTACAGAGATGAAAGGTTCTCGCCTAAAATTCTCCACATATTATTTCGCTATATTCCATCCTTAATAATTTCTCGTTTTCGCATAAATTTCGAAAGTGTGTTTAGTTGTCGTTGCTTCTATATGTACGATACCAGATCACAAACAGTATTCCTTACACTGGCATATTTTAGCAAGACGTTACGAAAATCAGTGGCGAATTCGAAAGGCCTTGTGAACATGAAAGTTCACAAGGAAACCGCCATTTGTCCTTTCCACTGTACCAAAATCTCTCTGTCAATGCGAGGCAACTCGAAGCAATGCGAGGCTACCAATACGGCGGCCCGGCCTCAGTGAATAGACGTCTAAAATCAAAAATAAACAAAAGGATGGCCTCAAAAACAAGTATTAAGAATTTAGGATTTGTAAGATTACCTGATAACGCAGAAGCATCAAAACACAAGGCCCACCGTTTGACTAAAATATGCATGGAATTTTCGTAACAATTCAGTGAATAGAAGGCAAGTTTTAAGTGGCAGTTTTTTTGTTAAGCCTGTCCACAGGCCCTGTATTTTGTTTTGAGTTCGTCGAGATTGCAAGAAAAACTATTAAGCGCAGGGGATTTGAAAAAGCCCGAACGCAAGGAGGTGCTCGCATCACTCTCGCACTGGAAAATAAAATAACTCTTATCTAAAAATAAACGTCTGTGGGCAGGCTAGTTTTTGTTGTTCATATCTATTCATTGGGCTTAGCTTTGGCGGGACTATAACGTCCAGTAACAAAAGATTGTTGCGCGCGGGGTAGCGGGAAGAAAGGGGCGGTGTCGAGTGTTAGCTACAATAGACCAATTTCAATATATTAAAATTCAGCCTAATACAATAGACCTCAGCACGAGGTCTAGGGAATAAACCTTACACTGCTCTGTAGTTGTTCCCCAGAGCCTCGTGCTGAGGTCTATTGTTTCAGGATGAATTTGAATATATCGAAATTGGTCTATTACACTAATATTTCAAACATGAGACCATCAGTTGATACGATCCAGAGACTCATTCAGCTTTCAGTGCTTCTTTTACTTTAGTCTTGACGGTTTTTGTGTGTTTGTTTTCCATTTTACTGTATATTTACATCCCTGTTGATGCATAGGTAATGTGTCAATATTGCTTCCAATGCGCAATTGCCAAATGTCCAAATTATAAATTATCGCTCACTCGTTTGTCTTTATTGAATTAAATACTGGTCCAGTTATCAAAACAGTATTTTCACTGTTGACAAGTTTCAAATCAATCTTCACAAGTACGTGAAAAAATAATGGCAACCTCCTCCGTCTTATCTAGCACCAAAGAGTATGCCATCTGTTGACGGTCTTCCCTGGACACGTGATGACTTCTATCCAATGAGAACGCAATGACGAATCACCAGACTCGTCACGTGTGTCCGCGTGCCCAATCAGGTGGTCTGCATTGATTACGTATTTACAACAATGCATTGCGGTCAATCGTAAGGACAGTTGGCGCAGGTTCAAAGATGTGACATCGAGGGCGTAATTTTCGTAGAATAGCACGTCGGTACTTCCTTTCTTTTTGGATGTTCGATGTGATTGCAAGTGCCTTGGTCCGCTATGTAGAGAAACGGTTATGTACAAGTCTGTAATTGAAAAATAACATAGGATGGGTTCATTCAGCCGACATTCAGATTATGTCAACAATCTATGACAAAGCTCTCGAGCCTAGTCAGTTCACACTAGCATAAATTGTACTAAATTTTGCTAGAAATGCAATATTTTACATTTCATCTAGATTTTTGACTAGCTTCTATAGCCTAATGAGCAATGTTTTACTTTACGGCATGCACATAAGCTAAAATTAAAAATTTGGACTTGCTTTATTTTTTGGTAATGCGTTGCGATTTTTATCCTGCCTCCTTTTCCTTTACCTTTCCTCTCTCTTTCTTTTCTCGCTGTCTTATACTCTTTACTTCCTCTCTATCAGCTGCAAATGTTTTGGCACTGACCGTTCAAAAGACCGGCAAATGAGTCATTAATCAATTATGGGGTAATGGCCATTTTTACCAGCAATTTTGCGCCAACAATTGAACATTTGTTTTTCCAGTAGCTCTGTCAGCATTCAGTCGATTTTCAAAATTGACAAACCTATGGAAAGCTCTTTCTCTTCTGAATTAGTTTTTTACCAAAACAATCTGCTGACGTAGGAATTAGTTCTTTGTTTGCCCCTTCAAGTGTTGTCTGGGGACAACACTGGGCGTGAAAGGGTTAAAGCCTGATAATAATATAATAATAATAATAATTATTATAATAATAATAATAATAATAATAATAATAATAGTAATAATAAGGTTATTCCAGTGGTAGTGGGAGCATTGGGATCAATACCACTGAGATTGAATGACAATCTGAGAGCCATTGAGGTGGGCATTCCTGTTGGACTGATCCAGAGATGTGCATTGTTGGGGTCGGCAAGAATTCTTAGAAAGGTGCTGGAGATGTAGAAAGAAGAGAAAAAGCAAACAAGGGCTGTTTCTTGGCTTCCATAGGCAACTTATTGTTGCCCGGAGCCAATGACGAAACCAGCTTCAATATCATCAATAGCTGTGCGAATCTTTAATAATAATAATAATAATAATAATAATAAAAAGGTTCTTATTGCGCATTTAGAATTCTCAATGCGCTTACAATTGCATATGATTAAAAAGAGTAAAAAGACACGCATAACTTCTCGCAGAAATGTTATTAGCAACGACCATATGGTTAGTGCTGTTTTCATTGCTTCTTGGCTAGTTTTGCCGCTTAGAGAAAGGAAGAATTCTATGCAGTTTAGTTAAATCATACAATTGTATTATATTTACAAATTTTTAAGACACAAAATTATATTCTTTACAAATTCTCAGCCTCGGGTTTATTCTTATTTCTGTTCGGGAAATCACATGATTATATTGCGACACCATCGTTTTCGAGAAGCTCCGCTTTCAAAGAAAAATATATCTTCCGTCCACACTAAAACTCAAAGCCGGCGTTTTCAAATTCCTACGGTCTGAAGAGCGCTTTCGAAAAGCTGCCTCTCCATGACAGGTTAGTGTAAACGGAAGGCCTAAACGTAGAAATAAGATGAGTTTTCAAATTCTTCCGGCGTAGTGCATGGACGCTACCTCAGTAATAAGTATAAGATCAGATCACCTGAACAGCTGACGCCACATCTATCCTGTCGTTTTCCTTCCCGCGCCTTGCAGCAGAGGTTTCGGGCTTTTACAATGTGCACCTTCATTCGACTTGTCGCTTTGTCAAACGACAAAGACACATTCACCTCTCCAGCTGGAAATTTTGGGAATACCTACGAGCAATATAAAGAATAAATCCACTGAGACACGCGTAGTATTATTATTTGTTGAAATTTCCAACAAGTCGGTTAAGGAGCTAAATCACTGTACAGTAAAACCCGTGCGTGAGAACCTACACTTTCTGAAGTCTGGCTAAATTGGTTCCAGTATTTTGGGGTAGTTATTGGCGATTGAGGCTGGGTAGGTTCTTAATTAGGTTCTTAATTTCTATGAAGGAGATACAATTGTTGATTTCCAGAAAAAAAAAATAAATAGACTTGGGTTTGGTCTTTATAGATACAGGAATTTTTCACAACTTTATTATTATCAGCTTCTTATAAATAAATCTGCAATTTCAAAGTCACACTCCTTAATTGGTTAACGTGTTTATCATAATTTAACTGTAACCCACATATAAAAAACTGGTTGATCTTGCTTGGCTTAAGTATTTTGAGTTATTCTGGTTGCGTACAAAAGGTTACAAAATTAACTTGACATTGGAGGAAACCTGGCATGGCGATTTACTAAGATACAAAAACACAAAAGAGGTAAAAATAAACCATAAAGGAACAAGGATGGAGAAGATTAACACGGATTAGAAAGGACGAACTTAAAACATTTAGCCCGTAAACTGTTCAAGATGACGTACCTGCTTTTATTCTTTTAGACCAGAATGGAAAGGCAATAAGTGCACATGTCCGCGCTGACTTCAACGGTTTAAGTAAAAGCTGCTCAACATTACGGATCGGATTCATCTGAATTTATCTTTGTGGGAACAATTTGGTATGACATGTACCGTATTTTGACAACTATGCTTTTTTTTTGATTTTGGAATTTTCTCGAGCTCGTTTTTATCAGTAAAAGCTTGTAAAATTCGACTCAGTGTGGTCATTCTTACATTTTGTTTTATTGTTTCTGATTACTTTTGAGTCACTGTTTCTGGTTATCAGACTTTTATTAAAAATGACGGCTGCTTGAACTTCGTGACGTTTTACAACTTGATAGGATGCCACCTTTCATGTCGGTCACCTCAAAGGAAACTTTTTGCACGTACTATAACCCCCTGAAGTTTAATTATCGCTACTTAAATATTGTTGAAGTCACCGAAGAGGGCGGAACTTTTTTAATATAACACGCCGGCTGTGCGACACAAACATACAACGGACTCTCGTGCACATGGTAAACTTGTACAATCCTCCATTTAAGCCTCGTCCAAACTACGCCGGCAGAGAAATTTGAAAACGCATCTTTATTTCTACGGATAGACCAACCGACCACACTAATCTGTCGTGAAAACGGAGCTTTTCGAAAACGCTCTTCAAACCGGAGAAATTTGAAAACGCCTGCTTTGCGTTTTAGAGTGGACGGTTAACACTCGATGACATCGCCTCCTGACATCGCCATACAAATGTGAGTTTTCTCAAACACAGTGAATCCAAAATGACCTGTGATTGTTACGTTTTCAAATTTCTCATGCGTAGCGTGAAAGGAAAACATTTGATGTGTTTTCAGAGTGAAAACACCGTTTTCAAATTTCTCCGGTCTAGTGTGGACGGGTCCCTTGTTCAGCCACTGTTCTTGTTCAATTAACCGTAAAAAAATATACTTTCCTGTTTCCGTTAAAAAAAGTTCAATATCTTTTTTTAAAAAAAGATGAGTTTACAAGGCGCAACATATCTAGTTTTTCTCTTTTTTCTTCATGAAAACATTTAGACTGCATAAGCACATCATCGCGAAATAATTCTATCAAAAGATCGCTGAAAAAGGTGTCTAAGAACTGAATTAAACGTGATTCAGTATTCTAAATCGCAAATGTCATGTCAGTTGGTCGCAGATTTAACTTTTGCTTTCAATCGTAGCTATATATATCTGAAAGTTTTGGTCTACGTGATATTTTTTGGTATTTTATTGCTATACTGTTTGACATAGATTTGCAGTTGTCAGATTTCGACGGAGGAAAAAATAAGAGCTGTCATCGAAACATCCATCCATGTTTATGCATAATTAAGCTTAAAAGATACCTATTTTTAAAAACAAATGAAATAAAATAATCCATGGCTTCTGTAACTTCGCTTACCTGCCCTGCTAGCGTCCCTAAATCGTTTTCCACAACGCTACCTTTGATTCTGGGTAAATTATTATTTTCCGTGCCATCTCCGCGAATCGACTTATCAGCCGATATACTGGCGTTTTCAGAACTCTCTAAATGAAGTCTTTTGAGAGCCTTATCTGCGCCAGAGATTTTCTGTTTTGTGTTTCTTGGTCTGTTGATTGCGTCTGCTTGGAAACTCGTCGGTTGAACCGGCAACATTTCGGTTTTCGGTGAAATTGTCAGTTGTTTCTGATTTTTGCGATGTCCTGTTGTTTCCATCCATTCAAACCAGGTTTCTTCGTCTTCTTCATCACGAAATACTGATGTTGTGCCTTGCTTATTCCCCATGATCACAAACTTCCTTTGAGATCGCTCGAGGTTGCCATCTGAAACCTGAGAGCGAAATTCGATAAAAAATTGAGTCCTTCCACTCACAAAAATTATGGTCATTCAGTGTCCAAGTAACAGCTGCGAAACTTCGCGAAAAGAGAGCGAGAGGTAAACAAAATATAATGCACGGCTTGGATGAATTAAATATTCATGTTTGGCTTAATTTATAGAATTTCAATCAAACGAATAATTACTAACCTTGACAGCTCTAGAGGCATTAGATATTTGTGTTGTCTGAAGGATGGAAACTTAATTTCACCTAGAATGACCAGTATTCAACTCAGAACTTCAATATATTTCATCTAAATTGCTGAGACAATATTTGGCTTGATTGTCTTCGTTTTATGATAACATTAAAAACAAATCAAAATGAGAGATTGAAGACTGAAAGTATTGACAGGAAAAGACATGACATGAGGTGAAAGAATTGTGAATAAAATTAAACGAAATCGAAAGCCTTAAATAGACTTATTTGCATTCATTTTTATTTTTTCACTTCCCAAACTCTATTTCTTTATATTTTTATTGTTAATTTTTATTTCCTTTCTATGAAAAGGTTGTGATTTTGCTGGGAGTGAAACAAAAATTTTAAAATGCCTTTTGTTTTTTTTTTTCTACAGCAAGTCACTCCTAAACGCATCTAAATTGTACACTCCACATCAATGCGAGGTGTCGACAAGGATTTTTCCAAGTTGAATTAATAAGATTGATTTATTTGTTCCTCTCGTGTGGAAAGTATAATACGTTTTTTACCCAAATTTTCGCCGTAACTATACTATATATGTCGTTAATAATATGTTCCAAGTATTGGCTTTCACGCCTCGTTAGTCTTGGCTTTCCTATGCAAAAGGATAATATCAACAACAAAAAAAGAAAAAGAAAAAAGTGTTTTGCTGACTGTGATTAGCTTTAGGATATCCTAGTACGATACTAATCTCGTGGGTAGACCACATGAAAACAGACAGGAAATTTAATTATTTAAGTGACTGATCATGACCTTCTGAAGCGGGTCGGTACAGCAATATTTCACGGTTTACTTAACTGCTTTGTTTATTGGTTAGCTGCTTGTCTGATTCGTTTATTCATTGGTTCGTTTGTTTACTTGTTCGTTCGTTCGTTCTTTCGTTTGTTTGCTCGTTAGTTCGTTCGTTCGTTCTTTCGTCTCGTTCATTCGCTCGCTCCTCGTTCGTTTTATTATTATTACTATTATTATCATTATTATTATTATTATTCGTGTTATTATTATTTATTGAATATTAGATTTTACTCAACCGTTCAAGGTACTTTGTTCTTTCGTTTGCTTGCTTGTTAGTTCCTTCCTTCCTTCGTTCGTTCGTATGCTCGTTCGTTTATTATTATTGTTATTGTCATTGTCATTGTCATTGTCATTGTCATTGTTATTGTTATTGTTATTATTTATGGAATATTAGGTTTTGCCTAACCGGTAAAGGTACCGGAAAAAACATCAATTACTACTTAATTAATGTCAAAATTATGACAGGAATCAGTTCCATATATATGAAAGAGAGATAATCTCTTCAAAAGCACGTCAAAATTTGTCAAATAGAAATTGAACCGTCAAACTGAAAATTGCAATTGATCAATATAGGTATTTGTTTTGTACATTTAATTTTAAAAGAATAATTTTTAGTCCTTACTATAAAACTAATTGAAACTTTACCTGCCTTTCCCCTATTTAACACGTAAAAAAAAAATAATAACATGTTAAAAAAACTACAGGGGACGCTTTCTTAACGGACATTCCCGTAAGCGGACAGCTCTACTTCCGATTGGCTTCACCGTGGAATATCTCACCTGTCACTTGTATTTTCCTGGTATACTGACACTCACTGTGACCTTAAGACTCGTGTGACACCGAGAAAATACAAGTGACTCGTGAAATATTCCATGGTATACCCCTCGAAAGCGTTGCATAAGTAGTGTGTGTACATTTATCGCCATTATCGCGACATTGCATTGGGCAATGAAATAAAACAAAAATATTTTGATGCCTTGTTGTTATCGTTGTTGTTTTCATTCCTAAGGCTTTAAGCGTTACATGTAACTGGGCAAGGCTCCTGTTAGCGGTCATCTATTCCCTTTCACCTTTTCTGGCCGCTTACGAGAACTTAACCATTCTCGCCTTTTTCGAGTCCCGAGGGAGTCCATCTACGAGAGCTTCCACTGTAGTAATGTTCTAAGATATTTGGTGACGGTTATATAGAATAGTTTTCGGACATCTTTGATGCCCTGTCACCAGCAGTTTAAGAAACCTATCTACAGAAACGCGCAACAAAATATATGTTGCATAAATACTAGATATGCTGAAAATCACGTCTCTTGTCTTTTCAAAACTTCCCGCGTTGGTTGAATGTAAACAACAGCCTTTCGCAGTACCCTCCATGACTGAGCCCTCGATTAAAGTCGTTGCTATGGCAACCACCACACCAGCCATTGTCTCCAGAGCTAACAAGCGAATACTGCAGACTGGTTTTGGCTTGATGCAATTCATTCTGGGAAGAATATATTTTTCAGCGTACACAGTATATGCTAAGGCGGTTATGGAGGTTGTTTGGAGACTTAAATATAGAAAAACTATTAGACTGCAGGTGCCGACTTGTACCTTGTGATAAGATGCTAAGTGAATCGTCGTTGTTCTTGTGGATAGGTTCTCTGAAGGGGTTACTTGCCATTCTAACAAGGAAGGGAACATGATCGACATAATCAAGTTGTCGTGAAGAAGAGAGATTTCTCTGAGTCTTCGCGACTCCTTCGTGAAAATCATCGACAAAACGGCCATCAGGTAGTAAACAAAGGCTACGCTTAGTAAAAATAAATACCACATTTCAGAGGACAGACAAACAGGGATATCTTGCCAATTCTCGCTGATTTCTTGAATGCGTGACGCGCTATATTTCATCATGGTTGCTACGCCACTTCGGGTTGACTAGTCCATCTTTAATTTTCATGGACTCCGCAGAGACTGGTCTGCCGATGAATGAAATCAGTCGACTACCCGCTGTGCTTTAAATTCTTTCAGTCCTTGGACCACAAACAGGTCACTGACGGTTGTAATCGCGAGAATCCTTGCATACGTTTATGTATTTTCAAGACTTCTAGCAGCAAGTTCAACAAGGGCCCATTTTGTGATCCTCGCATATATGTTTTCCTTCGTCTGCGGGATCATATTTCTAGCCTTTTGAGTTCATGATTAATTTAATCACTAAATTCAAGCATCGCCAGTTTTGAAGTAGTTATATACAAGGCTACCTGCCCTCATGATTCCACGTTTAACACTGGTACGAGTACATTATACACATAGTCCCCGGGACGAGAATTAAATCACAAAATTTAAACAAATGAGCGAATACTCTAAAAATTGAAAATGTTGAATACAGTGAAGCGTTGGGACCTTCACTAGTGTCCGCTTAATACAGGGGGTCCGCTCAAAACGGGTTCCTGTGTGTTGTCCGATAATAGTTAATTATTAACCCTTTTGTAACACAGTGTAACACTGTGTAAGATCAAAGGCTAGCCAAAATTGCTCAGAGTACAATGTTCAGTCCTGGTTCAGTCAGTCAACGCATCAATGTGGAATAATCTTCTTAGCTTTAAAACAACATCGCTCTCGACTTCCATCGCACGATGGTTGACTCGGGCTGCGCCCCCGTCAGCTATCACGCGATAAAAATCTCAAGCTCATAGTCTAATTGCTTGATATTGATAGTAAGTAGCGTAACCAATCAGAGAACGCCATTCGTGATAGAACGCTAGTAGATTTATACTAAAACTCGATCTGTCGACGTAATGAAGGCGCGAACAAAGAAAATAGAGGGAGAATAGCGTTGTTTTCGATTGTCACGGAACCAATCAGCTCTAGCTTTGATTCGTCCTTCTATCGTGTATGGAAGACAAGAATTGGGCGCGTCATAGCCTGCTAACAGAGCTATCTTGCTTCGCCACTTGTTCTCGCGGCTTCGCCCCTTTGTGAACGCGCGCTCAAGCCAAGCTACGCAGGCTTGGCTCGTCACGCATTTTTCCTTCCCGGTAGGATTGCGTGACAAGCCCAAAAAACGTCTGCGAAGGCTGCTGACCAAAAGATAAGCGGGCTCTGTCTATCTCGCTGGGTTCGTCTGCGTCTGTCCGTCCTTGTTCTAACTGTAAGACAATGGAGTGGAACTTTCTCTCCTGTGTTGGCGCTGTGTTTCTAGGCTACTGTTCTTTAAATCTTGTTCTGCAAATTCTTCATGGAATAAGAGCGTTTGTTCTTCCAGCCCTTGGCATGAGGAAGAATTTGAAGAAGTTAGGCGAATGGGCAGGTAAGGGATGGCGCGCTCCATTGTGCAAAGTTCAGTTCGATTATTTTTTCTTGTCATTGCAAACTTTTCGTCGCCTTTTCCAAGTTAGTCTCCTTATTATGCATTGTATAGTCTTCTGATAAAGTTGAAGATCCCCAGCAATTCGATCTATTTTATTTAAATAAGGTTATTTGTAAGCCCGGAAAATTTGGCTTCTTGTGCAAAAATTATGCTAGGTGTGGATTGCTCAACACTCAACGCACAGGTGTACAAAAGCTTTCATTTGTTTATGGAGCTGATTTCACTGGAGACCAGGATAATTTTTGGTTTGTTTTAGAGTATTATAGGATCTGGTGGATGAATTAAAAACAACATTACCTCGCCTTGAGAAGGACTTTGGTAAAACTCGTGACGGTCAAAACATGGTTTTGTCCGTGACGGTCTGTTTATCGGAAACGTGTGGTTTGCGTGACAAACAAACCCACAGATTTGTAACGTTTACAGTATGCAGGCTATGTATCGTAAATGCCCGCAGCATTAAAATACATTATCAGAATTCTAGAATCTGGTGAATGACGTAAAACCAACATCACACACAGCAGTTTATTTCAGTTAGATTGGACGTGATAGTTCAAATCCATGAGGGTTACAAATCAACTCTGATGGTTTGTAGAGTTAAAGAAGAATGCAACAAAAGTGAGCAGTTGTGAGCATGCAAGCGTGTCATGAGAAGCCGCAAGCCACAAGTAGTGTGGGCTTTAGACAAGTCTTAGATCTGAGACTGTTTTTGCTCTTGGAATCCTAGATATAGGCTGAATTTATATTCAGTAGCTAATAATCCTTCTGAGATGACTTAAATCCATCTGAGATGGATCAATCATCTAATTTAGTTTCATAATGTTTTTGCACAATTTTATGGTGCCTAAATAAAGGCTGTCTGTCTGCATAAATGCCATGTTTCCAGTGTTAAGTCCAGTATGTGGAAGAATTTGTTATCAATTAATTTGTCTCTCAGTGCACTGTAGAAGTTGTTTAGAAGATGTGCTAACAGCGAATCAGTCAAAGATGAATTTTATACCATAATTGGTCATAACTGGTGCTTTTGGGTACACGCCAGACGCGAATACAACTTCACCTGTCTAACCTCGCCCCCTACCCCCCATACAATGTTGAAAACTACTACCTTCAATTTCTTCTGATTTTCAAAATTGTATTGGGTGGGGAGGGGGAAGAGCAACGTGTTTTTAAAAGGAAAGCGGCACTTTTTTCAAACTTCAGTGGTAAAACACAAATAACTAGTTAATTTATATTTAATTTAAGTGTCCCAGGGACTTTTGTCCATAATTGTAGATGTCTCAGATAGATGAATAGCCCAATTTACAGTTGTGTGCTTAGTTACCTGGTCTGTGAATGCAAGCGATGCTGGAGGTGACCTTGCCTTGATACAGATCTCTTGGCTTTCTCATTTAAATTCCAACAATTTAGCATAAGAACAACTTGATTTACTTTACACAACAAAAGCAGTGAGGTCTTCATCAAAACAAGGTCACCTGCAGCCTCGTTACCATTCAAAGGCCAGGTCACTGAGAAAACAACTTTAAAATGGTCTATTATCTGTCTGGCCATTCATCAGATGCCTAATTCAGTCATTGCTGAGTGCGATCGGGTGATAAGTTGTATTATTTTATTTATGTTCTGTAGTCATCACAGGCTGCACAGATGGAATAGGAAAAGCTTACACTAATGAGGTAATCAGGCTAAAATCACAAGTTACAAACAGGTTACATGAGCACATGCTCCAGTATTTTATTGTACATCATGTATCACAGTGACGTAGCAGGATGACAGTAAAGCAGACTACTTGTATAAGTTCAAGTTTCAAGTGTTCTTGTCCTTGAAATCTTATTCAAGGCTAGTGCCTTGCCTCACCTAAACCTAATTCAGTATAAGCAATAGATTATGATCTTGATCTAAGAGAACACATCCCCGTGCCCCATGATATTTTTTTCAATGTATTTTAAGCTTTGCACCCCCCTCCCTTTGAAAGCTATTTTTCCCATGATCAGGTAGGCAATGCCCAAACTGCCATACTGTTAGAAATGATTGAAAATTGACCTCATGCTCTGTGCTCGTTCGATTTTGAAATTACTTGTGTGATTGCTCCCTGAATTGTACTCCACTCAGTCCAATTACTAAATAACTAGATGTACTTATTTAATTTAATAGTAAATAGGGGATATTACATGGTGTCAAAAAATGTGAATTCAGATTTTTTGGGTGGTAAAAACAATATTTTACCAGTAAGCGCAGCAAGTGAGTAAAAGCCATCGTGTGATTTTATTTTTATTTTATAAAAATATACAAAATGACTGTTTGCACAAAAAAAAAAACTGAAAAAGTGGGAAATGAGGTCATTAATTAATATACATCGTACACTGTAGGTCTTCACTAGTAACTGGATATGGAAATTGCTCCATTTGGGTCTCTGATGTGCATGACTAGCTTCATATGATTTTAATTTTTTTACAAGTGGTGTATTTTCTAGAAAAACATTGATGCCTAATGTAATAATTAAACTTATAACAACAGTTTTACATGTATTAATTTTATTAACTCCTTTTATGGTGATTCCAGCTCGCAAGACAAGGCTTGAAGTTGGTCCTTATCAGCCGTACCAAGGAAAAGTTAGAATCTCTTGCAGGAGAACTGAGTAAGAAAAATATGGTTCACTGTTAAAATTTGTTGCTTTGCAGTGCCGTCATTATTTCGATGCTGAAATAGAGTGGATTATGCTAATTTGTATTTAATGATTTAATAAAGAAAGTGATTTCTTTTTATATCAGGGTGAATCAGACATGTAAAGTATAAAATAATGCTTATTAAATAAATAAATTGTTTGTGAAATGTTATGTTATTTTATTTTATTACAAAGGAAAATCAGTCAAATGTAAGGTGAATACCACAAATTCTTACATATTTTGATCCCCATTTGATTGGCCATGGCACTTTTAACAAGTCACTGTCAAATCAAAGCGTTCCCACTGTCATAAGATTTGTGCAGCACTTGATAAGAATTTTGACCGGTACAAATTTTATACTCAGGGTGTTATGACTTCAGGGACAAAAAAGCTTCAAAACCTTCATTAGTAAGAAATAAACTGAAAACAGTTTCACTTGTAACATGTATATTATTCATGCAGACTAGCACAGCTCCATATAATTATTTAATTAATATGTGTGTTTCAATTTGCAGAGGAAGCATATGGTACAGAAAGTAAGATAATTGTAATGGACTTTACTGGTGGAGCTGATATCTATGATGGTTTAGGAGAGAAACTTGCTGGTCTTGATATTGGTATACTAGGTGAGTACTTTTGTCGTAAGCTCTGACAGTTCTTTTAGTGGGAACAGTAGTCTATTACAGTCAAATCTCTCCTAATGGCAACCTTTCTACAATGGCCATCTCAGTTCAAATGGCTGTACTTTCTTTTGTCCCGATGGACTGGATGATCCTTTAACATTTACTCTCATCTTAACATAACATAAAACCTTTATTAATTTTTATCACGATAAGAATTAAAGCTACAAAGCTTGTGGGGTCGTGTATACTACTTAAAATATGTTAATTAAAATATATATATAAAATACTTAATACAGAGCTAAGATCAAAGTATCAATCTTATAGGCTTAAAATATTTTACAAGTTTCTAAAAATACACATAGTCACTATCGATCTATATCAGGTTGTGGATGCAGTTGAACTGTTGAAAAGAAAGTCTTTAAAATACTCCTTGGTAATAAGTAGTCTTTTAGTTTCCTTGAACTTTAAATTATCAATTTTATCATAATGATTACAATTAACTAAATTCCAGAGGGCTGACCTGTTGAAAGGCTAGTGGGTCTCTCATTAATTTGTTAAATCATCTGGGCATTGAAGCTACCTTCTGACCACGTAATGAGTAAGAACTTTCTCAATTTCTAAAGATACTCCTAGAAAGGCAATTTGGGAGGATGTCATTATTTGTGTCATAGAACAGTTTAACTATTTCCACTACAAACATTGGTCACCTCTCCACAATGGCTGCTTTCCTTTGTCTCTAAGGTGGCTGTTGTGGAGAGGTTACCACACCAAACTCAAGATTGAGCAGTCCAGGTTGCATTATATTGGAGCTCTGGCTGCTGCATTGTGCCATTGAGAAATACACTTTAAATTATAAGTTTACTTTATCAGGGCTTCTCATTACTCCACTCTCCATGAATTGAATATAAATTACACTTATTTCATTTTTTTTTTTACAGTGAATAATGTTGGAGTCTCTCATTACCCAGAATTTTTTGGCAACATGAAACAAGAGGTAATCAATGTACACTACACACAAATTCATTTTGGTATTTAATTGATATTTTTATTAATGAAAGCCATTTATTCTCTCATCTTTTCCTTTTAATTGCTTACTGAAGTGCAATGTACATTTATTTAATAATTATTGCCACATTTTGTGGTTATCTTTTCAACTGGTGCTTGACATGTTCTTTTACTAGGATGCATGGAAGATGATGAATGTCAATGCTCTTTCTGTGACCATGGTGAGCCTTCCTAAATAACCATGTGAACTATTAATAATAATCATAATTAATTACATGTATGACTACATGTAATTTATTTCAACTTGTCATTGCATTTGTGGGTTTTTTGTCCTATTTTTAAAAATAATTTGTTCCAACCTGTTTGCTTTTCCTTTGCAAGATGACTCGCATAATCCTACCCGAGATGGCTGCTAGGTAAGATTGTGTTTTTAAGTAACGTGTTTTTTGTAGCAAAGATGGTTCACTCTACCATGGTGCAATGCTGTATAGTGTTGAGAGGGGCGGGGCTAGGAGGGTTTCAGTAATTACTTTATGGCATCCCATTCTATTAGGGGGCTACATCTTATAGTATTTGTGATCTGGAAATCAGATTGAATGAGAAGTACATTTGTCAAACCTTGACCATGTACATTCATGTACACAAAGTGTGATACAGTGTACATTATACTGTTCTCATGTTGTGGCTTTGAGTGACACTTCAACTTTGTCTGAGTCACTTTGCCCTAAAAGCACCTGACAAGCCATTCGGGTTTTATTGTTAGTGGTTTAACATATGATTTTAGTTTGAAGTCAGTTTTATAACCTAGTGATGAGGGTGATTTCTAGCTTCCTTTGTTTCATGTTAACATTAGACTAGTGAATGAGGAGCAAAATAAAGAAAAGTCTAACTAGCTTGGGACAAAAAAAGAAAATCAAACCAAGAGCAAGTCTAAAGCACAGTATATGTGTCGATGCAGCTGTATGTGCAATTTGCATATTGACTTAATTTGTACTGGATTACATGGATTGGAGGTCTAATTTCATACTAGTCAGGAGGAAGAGTTTTTTAGATAAGTTATTATGTGATACTTACAGTATGGTTGATTATCATTCATGTGATGTGCCTTAAGAGCTGTGGCCTTAAAGAAAGAGTTCTTTGCATGTACATGTCCTGATCATTCTGTTCTCATCATTGACGTTTCAGAGGACGAGGCCTGATTGTAAATGTTGCCTCTGCTGCCGGCTTGACTCCTACTCCACTTCTGTCAATGTATTCTGGAACCAAGGTTTGAACTTTGATGTAAAATATCAAACATGAAAGAACATTTAAGATGACATGTTTGACAACATTTCGTAGTAAATTAGAGTATTTTTGACAAATGATGAGGTGTTTGGAAATGTGGTCAAACAAGTCTGTCCAGTATTCGATATACTAAAATTTAGGAGAAATAAGATAATTTTTATTGTAATAATCAGTGTACTAATAAGATCAGATATCCAAACACTGTCATGTTCTGATTTCCTTTGTTTAAAGTTGACGAATTTTTAATGAGTTTGAGAGGTTAAAATTCTGAAATATCCTGGTGTACATATCAAATACCCAAGTGGCTGGTCAACCCCAGCTGAACACTTGGTTACACATACATGTATTAAGCATTTTGATGATAATTTGTAAAATGTACGTACAATAGTACATGTGTTCCGTATACTGCAAATTACATCACAAAATAGCCCAAACTTGATCGAAATCCTCTTCACAGACACTTTGAAAACGCCAAGAAACGTCCGTCATTTTGTTAACAAGAGCACGCTGCTACGCTACTCACTATCAATCACAGAATAGATAGTGAGAAGCGTAGCCAATCAGAGCATGGCATTCATTATAGAACGCTGGTAGATTTATACTAAACCTTGATGGAAACACTGCACATGTTTTCTATTTCTTAATACTATTTAATTTAATAATGGTGACCTAGGAATGTGTTGCATTATTAATTTAATTAATTCAGTTGATTACCTTCCAGAATGATATGGAGGTACCCATTGTTGTGTTATTAATATCTATTTTTATTGTCCAATGCTTTGTTCAGGTATTTGTAGATTTCTTTAGTAGATGTCTCAATGCCGAGTATTCATCAAAGGGAGTCATTGTTCAGGTACTTAATAAAATTAACATGAATTGCATGATATTCTTAATTACTTATTAACTTCTACATTAATTCCAGAATCATGTGTCTGTGTAACACCAGGTGAGAAATTAGGCTGAATAATTTAGTATCTTAAATGACCATTAATAAAACGATCCTTAACAATAATGTATTTTAGCCTTTGAATACTCAATCCTGACCTTGGACGATGATAAGTCACACACACAAAAAAAATTACATGCGAAGTCAATCCTTACTCATTTTAATATATGGCTTTTTTTAAAGCGAGTGAATTAGTTCCATTTTGTTTAGTTTTCATGTGACGTTGTTCATTCTGTTATGGGATCACAAGTCCGGGGAGGGGGGGGGGGGAGGGGAGGTCGTAGGCCCCATCTTTGTTCAGAATGTGATATCAAGGTGTGATATGGATGGCCTCTTTTATATTTCTGTTTTCTTTTACTGGTTCTTGGTCAATAATATGCCATGTACACCCCTCTGGTCTATGTCACAGCTGACTCTGAACTGATGTTCCCAAACAGCAAATGCTAATTGTCTTTGTTGTTCTTTAAGGATATATTGTAAGATCCTCAAAGAATCTTGGCAAAGGTCGTAGCAAAAAAAAAAAAAAAAAAAAAATTGACAGGGCCAGTAATGAGATACGGGTGATGGTAAGGGACATACTAGAATGCATATTGCCGTGGACATAAGTTGCCCTTACTCTTGGTTCTGTTGTGGTTTTCAGTGTGTGTTACCTTATTACGTGGCCACTAAAATGAGCAGGATCAGGAATCCAAACGTCTTTGCTCCAGGACCAACCACTTATGTTCGTCAGGCCCTGGGGACAGTTGGAGTGGAATCCAGGACTATGGGTTGTTGGAGCCACGCCCTTCAGGTATGTGTGTGAATCTAGAACCTGGCACTTCTCTGCTTTCCTCTATTCGCCTTGCCTAACCTAACCTCCTCCCTTACCGTCCTGTCCCTAATACCATCCGTTCCTTTCTGTCCGGTCACGTCCCCCACTGTTCCGCTTCTTACCGTGATCTCCCTTTCCTTCTCGTCCCTTACTGTCCTGTCCCGTCCCTTTAAGTCCCGTCCTGCCCTATTTTGTCCCGTCTCTTGCTTCCCTTTCTGTCCCGCCCCTTACCGTCTCTTTCCGTCCCGTCCTGACCTGTCCCGTTCTGTCCTTTCGAGTGATTTTCTGTGCTACGTCAGTTATCTGAGATGTTCAACAGCTGAATCTCGCCATCTCAAACTTGGTTATCTTAAACTCTTGAAATCGTACTATTTTCTCCTGGATTTACTTTTTAGTTATATTGACTTTTTGCTGTCCCGAACCCCCGCTAGCTCATTTTTCGCTACTATTTTTCGTTTCTCTTGACACTGCTAGACTGTTCACAGCCCTCTATTTTCTCGTATTTTTATTCCATTGTTGAACGCGCGCAAAGAATCTGCGAGAGAACTGGACGCCAGCGCAAAACGGAAATTTTGCCTTCACTACACAACCGAACACACTCAAAGGTTGAGGCATGGGCGCGTTGGTCAGCCAGGCCCAAGACATGTTTTATTTGCGAGAATACGCTCACAACAAAGTGGATAAGAGATAGATCAAGTAACGCCCTACATGCGCCAAAGCCGGACACGTAAACCCCAAAAACCTCCTGTTAGGAAAAATGGGGACCGTGTACCCCCGACCAAATGCAGTGGCGCCACCTTTGGGGTTTTAAGGTCGACCTATAAACAACAGAATGAAAAAACAAATCATATGACGCTAATTACACAATAAAAATGAACCTTATGGGAAAGTGCTAGTGGCAAGGCTGACCGTAGAATGTCACGAGTTTCTCAACCGTCTCTTTTTACAAACGTATTACCCATGAGCCTTCGCGTACTACTCTCCCACCCAGTCCTCTGTTCCGTGTCGGCAAAATATTAATTTATGTCAATACCGATTATCACAGATTACATGACTTGACTGGGTGGGGGGTGGGGACCGCCCCCCGCACCCACTCCCCACCCTCGCGTGCTTCGCGCTCGCTTCGCTCGCTTTTTCTTTCGTGTGCGTAAACATAGAGAGGCTGTGAACAGTGTAGACACTGCGAGATGGCGGAGTTCACCGTAGTTGAGTCAGTCTTATGTTCTTCTGTTTTAATCCTTTTCACAGAACTGGTTTATTTCACGCGTTCCTGATTGGTTGAGGGAGACACTGATGTGGAATGTCCAAACAGCAAGACGAAGAGCTGTCTTGAAACGACTCCGAGAGAAGGAACAAAAAGACTAGCGTATCATCTATCAAGAAAGAAAGAATGACTCTTACTTTATCAGTAATTTTAGCCTGTTCCAGGCTCTCGGTCAGTGTGGACGATTGAAAAAGCGGGCGGGCGACAAGCGGGGTCCATATGATCGCAGACGATCGCAGAATCGCAAAAAGCTCATAAAAAACTCAATAGCTGAAAGAAAGAAACCATTTATTCCTTAATACTAGTAGTAATCAGAGATTATGAGAGTGCGTTCGACGCTCTCACTTTAATATATATATATCGTGAATAAATGATTCCTTAATATTATTGAAGTAGTTTACAAGTCTGAAAAGCAAAAGGCCTATCCGCTTATAGCCATTCATATAAAGATTTTGTTTAAGTTGAAATTGTGTAAACAAACATTGTTCTACAAACACTGTTCCATTAAGGAATATCGTTGATCCTTTTTCCAGTTGGGCTTCCATTTTCCTTTTCCGTAACGCTCAAAGCAATAAAAGATTGCCCTGTGGCAAAAGCAACTTCTCGTCCTCGTCCGCCGTGTTGTTTCATATTCGCCTACGCCTATGTGAGCCTATGTACTTTAAGCAATACCGCTGAGCCAAAGGAATACAGGCAACAAAACATCGTCTGCGATCGTGCTTTTCCTGTTGTAGAGACATTCGTATCACGCAGCTTCTTCCATAAAATCTTCGCTGCTCAAACGATCAGCAGGCTCACCTTCTTCCATCCTGACTCCGCTGTTGTCTACGAGAAATGAGTGTTGCCAGCGTTGCCACAAACTAATAATACGGTGTTGTTTCTACGGAGTGTTGAATCATGGGATCGATTATGAATATTATGGGATAAGTTTCCATAATTGTCTCTCCATATGATCGCAGGGTATAGAACATGCTGGTTCTATTCGGCTGCGATCGTTTGCGATAGATCGCAGAGATCGCAATCGATCGCAAACGGTCGCAGATGCGTGTTTCCATATGATCGCAGAACCTACGATTCTGCGATGATCCGCGATCATATGGAAACCAGGCTTTAGCTCTGGGTCCATCGTCCCAACTGACCTGGAGACTGAAACAGGCTATTGTAATTTCCAAAGATGTACAGATTCGCGTATATCGTTTATGGACTAAGCGTGACTTCGCTATATTTTTCTGTTCGTTTTTTACCTGAATTCTTGGTCACCTGTAGGAAACACGATGGCCCACTTTAAAAGGGCACGAGTTCTCTGACTTTTTTCCATATCGTCTAATTTTCATGTTTTAATTTTGCTGGTGGAACGCTTGAACTTCTTCAGAACTCTTACGCGAAGAAAATGAGTGCATATCATGAACTTGTGAATTAGCACGACAGTTAGTAAAATGTGAGTGGGATGTAAAGTGAAATGGTTTTGTACTTGGTGCGTGTCAAGGTTCTTAAGGAGCCTAAGATGCCTTTTAGTCTCTCCCCAAGCCTCTTCCGAGTTTGAAACCAAGATGTCGCTTCGCTTGTTATAAATGCGTTCGCTCGCCAAAATACGCCTGCATTGCAGGTCACCACCAATGAACTAGTAATAACTTAAATCTAAAGCTCCGCGTGTGTTGGTCAGTGATTGAGTCGTAATATGCATTACTTTTTGCTGCGGAGCGAGCGTAGCGAGCGAGCAGCAACATAAACAGGATTTAAAAAGAATATATAAAAGGGGATCCAAATTCTCGAATTCATCACTTTTTACCAGAATGCATCGCATTTAACCAGAGTGCACTGCGCCACTTTTTACCAGAGTGCGTTGCGCCACGAACTACAGTTCAAGTGAAAGTGAAAGTTTGTAAATCTGGACGATTAATTGTGACATCTCAATTTTAAACTTAGTATGTCATTTCTCAGCAGTCTCGCCTACTTGGCCGAATTCTTAAATGAAGAGAAATCGTCGCTCCTGAAGCTCGCAGAATAATTAAAACAAACGAAAACCGTAGAACACGCTAATTTCATATATGCTGCGATCTATTTCTTAAATTCATGTTTGGCAAACATGAATTTAAGCTAGAGCTTTAGCATTTTCACACATCGCGATGGACCCGTCCTCGACACAGTCTGTCAACATTCTTAAGACATTTAATGCGTATCAATACAGAATTTATAAGTTAGATTTCTGCTCCTACAACTTCCACATCTTTCGATTTTCGAGATCTGGTAAAGGGGAGATTGATGTGTATCTTTTTATGTTCAAACATGGGTCAGATCACTATCTGCTATGAAAAAAAAAAAAAAACATACAATGTACAATGCTAAGGGACCAATCTTGCTATAGTAACCTTATCTCATTTTTATTGATGTATTGATTGATTGATTGATTGATTTTACTGTCGATTATCTCTCTGCTTGAAATTCTGGCCAAGCCTCAACCTCGTTCCCAGGGCTGGAAGACGAGAGACCCTGGGAACGAGGCTGGCCACCCCTGCCCCGAGCCTCGCTATAAAGTAGTTCAGGACAGTATAGGAATGCATACTTGACGTGCATACTAAGCAACCACGAAAAAGATGGAGGAACTAACCGGTAAGTGATGGTCTTTTTGTTTCAGTAAGGCGGAAGATAAAAAAAAAGAATAAGAAAGACCGACATGTGAAGAACCAGTGAAGATTTGGATCAATCGAAGCGAAGAGTGTCTTCAGGAATCAGATGAATCATCAATTTTTTGCACAACACCGAGATTTCTCAGTTCATTAGCCATATGAGGACATCGTGGTTTCTCTTCCTGTTGGTAGTGTTTTCATCTTCGTTGGGGACTGTTGATGGGTCCTTATCAAGCGGTAAGTTTCAAATTAAGAGTTTAACTATTTTTATTTAGTTCTCTTGCTTGATGTTTGAACACCTGTATGACAACTCAAGTCATTAGAGCTTATTTAAGACTTATTTATTGGGATCCCATCTTCTATTCACAGCATCCCTTTCCCCCTCCCCTCTCATGATTTTTTTTCTTCTTTTTCTTTTGTCTTAATTTTATTGTGTGGAGTGGGGGATGTGGGGTGGGGGGACAGGCAAGTGGGAGTCTGGGACCTAGAGGGTGGGCAGGAAGAGAAAGGGTCCACAAGAATTAGGAGATCCAAGAGGGCAGGAAGCAGGAGAGAAATGCAAAATGCTAATTTTTGACCTTGTATTTAGCATCTTCTGAGACTTTGTCTGTGCAAATGAGCAAACAAAAATCACACTAGGGCTAAAAACAATGGCTTAATATTGTGGTGAAATTTTATACCCATTTAAAGTTGTGACAATATGTCAAGTGGCATGAGTGCACAATTGTATGTGTTGTGTAAGCTGTCAGAAGACACAAGCAAGTTTGAGTATATGACTTGATATCTCAAATCTTAGACTTGCCACAAGTCGACTGCAAAAATGCGAAAGTAAGCGAGTCTCAAGACGATGAAAGCGAGGGATGAAATCGCGAGTCGACTTGATGCGCCTGCAGAATATTGAATTTAATTTGCATATTGTTGGCGCCAAAAAAAACTGGGTGTGATGTAAATATTTGACAGCCTGTGCCGCTTTTCTGTCTCAGAAGTTTCTGGGTCCAAGACAATGGCTTTGACCCCTTTCTCACGAAGGATCAACACTTGATCTTTCATTAGTGAAACCAAAGGGAAAATAGTGAGGCAAACTGTGTCTACAAGATCTCGCTCGCCATGTTTGTAAAAGTCCAATACAAAGGGAGTGATGGAATGGCAGACTTTTCCCTGAGACTGTCGGTGCAACTGTCAAGACATTGCGGCCGCCAACGTAAGCCTCTACAACTTTCCGTTGATTCTCTCGAATTTCCTTGAAACCAAGCTTAGCTAGACCGGCATTTATCACCTCTCACACATTCATTTTCCTCAGACTCCTACACCTCGAGAGCAATCGACATGTTGCACAGGATCAAGTTACTTGAAAAATGACATCAGAATATAGACCATTATCTGATTGGATATAGCCTTTGACACCCCCAACACACCACCGACCAGAAAACTGGTTGGTTAAAAATGGCGTGCTGTGAGCGAGAAAAGTCCCTTTACCACCGGACCACCTAATTATCTAATCTAGCAGAAATGGGCTTTGAGAAAGTCTGCTCAAATCTGTATCATCAAAGTCCATTTAAGAGCAAAAGGAATACCTACATGTAAGAATTGCCCAGCTAAATGACTATTGTAAAATGTGTTTTGAGTCTCTTAACTTACAGGGGCAGGAGAAGGATGGAAAAGGGCAGGAGGTGGGAGAGCACCTGGATAGGGAAAGTGGGAGGTTCTGACCCCATGACTCCCCTACTTTACATGTATTTGGGAGCAACAAAAGTTTTAACATGCAACAAACAAAAACACCAGATTTAAATCTTTTATATACCTTTATTTTGTCACTCAGTCAGACTTCACAGTAATGATAGGTACTTCAATTTCTCCTGGGTTGTCCGTTGTTATTTTCCTCTGACAACCAGGCCTTTAATTTTACTGGCAAATGGTTGTCCGGACTATTTTTCAGTCATCTTGGATGACCGAACAACTGCAAATTTTGAGTACTGTTAACATTTGAGAACTTATTTTATAATGGACACTTGCCATATACATCTGGACACTGGTCGAGTCATCAATCTTCCAGTCCGGGGAAAATGTTCGTAAAGGGACGTGTATACTCAAGTAGTTTAAGGCCTAGGACAGGAATGTAATTAAGTAGGATTGTGGTTGGGCAGCTATATCTCTTGTTATATTTGTTTTACCAAGCTGAACTTTTCCCTGATTATAAAACTCGACGTCCTGCCTTGCCTTAACATATTATTTTGACCACGTGACATGCATTTTGTTAAAATTTTGTAAATCAGCGAATTGGTGGTGAATTTCCATTCTATTGATCAATTAACGAGCGTTTGTGATACAAATTTAAATTATCTACCTTGCTACGTTTGGAATGATCTCCCTTGATTTTGTTTATAGAAGATATAAATGATTAAACATTGAATTTTGTTGAATTTTGTATGTAAAAAAAAGGACCTTTCACCCTATAAAATTTTTCTGTGAAAAGAGGGATGGTCATTCCAAACGTGAGAAGATGGAAATAATTGAACTGCATCTAAAACACGTTTTTGCAGGATGTTATTACTAAAAACCACCACCAATTCCATAAATAATGGCTATTTTCCCCTAAACATCACGTGACATGTCACGTGACCTGTCAGAAGTACTAATTCTACTTTAAAATGTTCAGGACGTCAAAACCTAACTGTGTGCTAAATTTGGTTTCATTACCATTTATACCTTCAGAAATATAACTAATACATTATTTTCACCAGTGAAAGCCTTTGACCCAGGCCTTAAACTACTTGAGGATATAGCATATTTAAAAATACAATAATTATTTTTGAAAATTTAATATTGAGAAATTAAATACCTTTTAATACAAAAAATATTCTCGTTACCTTTAATTTCAGTTTTGGATCTTAAACTTCAGCCAGAAAGACTAAACAATGTTTACTATGCACTGAGAGGCTCTACATTTGTTTTAAACTGTACCATTGTACTGGGTAATGTGCAGGCCTTAAATTTAACATGGCAACACAATGGGAAATGGTTAGATCATGAAGTAGAACAAGTTGACGGTGCAACGGTGCAGTTGAAACTGTCTAACACAAGCAGAATTAACAATGGATTGTATTGGTGTGGTCCAAAACTTGGTAATACATCGCAAGGAGTTTACATATCTCTTACAGTGGCAGGTAATTGAATTAACATTTTATTTAGTAAGTATGAATAAATTAACTTTGCATGGACCCAAGGCTGTTGTCTAAGAAAAATTACAAGGAGCCTAAAGGTTCTTAACCATGAAATCCTGGGTGTAAAGTAATATGAAAAAAGTAAGTTTTTACAGTCTGCACTTAAAGGCAAAAATTAGTAGCCTGTGGCATGCAGGCTTTTCTAGAGCACAGCCTGGGGACCCTAATGTTGTAAAAGCTTGATAATAAACTGACCTCTCTTTATAGTCCAGTCAAACATGTCTGTCAGAGACCAGGCATTGTAATAAGTTGAAGGTTGCAGTATTAAATTGTATCAATTGGATATACAGGTGTAGTAAGATCACAGAAACAAGACACTTTGGCATCCCATTCATGAAGCTTTAAAATTTTATCCTTAGCAAGGGGAGAGTCTGTCTAAATTTGGCCTGAAGAACACCCCAATTTGCCCAAAATCAGGGTGCAAAGAAAACCAGATTTCAAGCTTTCCATTTGGGCAAATTGTAACTATCATATGTACAATCATTTTCACTAGCCCCCCAAACCCCACCTCCCCCCAAAACTATTACCAGTTTAAACTTTTTTTTTTAATAGTGTCAGTGAGTGTTAATGTTGTTAATTTAAAAACTGTTTTACTTCTGTGGAATTGATAGATGTAAGAGCATTAAATTTAATTGGAAACAAATTGAAACAGTAAATTGGTTATTCTGATCTATGTTTAATCATCAGTGAAAACTGTTTTATGGTCAGGAAAATTCAGGGTTTTTTTTCTGGCAGAAGCTCTTCCTGGTGATGAAATTGCTGCATCTCTGACTCTTGCAGGACTTTAATTGAATTTGTTTTCAACAATGCAAGTCTGTGTGATATCATTTGTTAGTAACAAAATGTTATATTGATTTCATTTTATTAACTAATAACATGCCATCTGACATGGTTCGGACAAAAATAACAAATTATGCGGAAATTTTCAGCAGAAATATGTGTTGATTATGTGGAAAACACACTGATTTGTGCTGAAATTTCTATAGTCAACGAAATTGATGATAAAGTCTGAGCAACAGTGAAACAAAAAGTACTTCAAAGTCTTACCCACAATTTTAGCTAGAGCTTTACTCGCTGTAATAGAATGCACATCGTGTTTCCAACTTTGACATATGCTCATCTTCTAATGGTATTTGTTGACAGATATTTCTTCACTTTTGCAATTTTTGCCATAGCATTTTTGCTTATTTTGCATGGCCACTTTACATGCAGAATTCATTGTTACATTTGTAGAACATCGGTAGCTTAGTAGCCAGGCATTTTCAATGGAACTGGTTTCCAGGCTCTTTGCCTGACCGGGATGGGTGGAGAGCGTTTTTGAATGGCCTTAGGTGTCCTGCGGGGCACGATGAGAAATGAGATTACCTAAATTAGGTTAGAATACCTGGAGTTAAAAATTGGTCCCAAGATAAATGGCCTGTTTTTGTTGCTGTTTTGGGAGAAAAACTACTTTTAAATGATCAATCTTTTCAGAGTTTTTGCTTGTAGGGTTGTAAGGCAGCTGCTTTATTGCTAATATGGAGCATTTTTTTTCATCTGTTTTATGTGGAAAAAAGCTCCAATTGCATGTGGAAGATGTGGATGTTAGCAAATTATGTGGATCCACACCGCTGCATCCTGTCAGATGCCCTGTAATAATATTTAGTTTTCCTCTTAAAAATAAGCATCATACACATGCTTGCACAGTGGTTACATGTAGATTTAATTTGCTTTCAATTTGTTGTTTGTTTTGTCGCGCAGTGGCCTCATGGTTAGTGTGCTTGTCTGTGGATTTAATGGTCCATGTTCAAGCCCTGGCCAGGGATAATGTGGTGTGTTCTATACAAAACACTAAACTCTCACAGTCTCTCCCTCCACCCAGGTGTATAAATTGGTACCAGTGAATGTAATGCTAGGAGTTACCCTGTGATAGACTAGAATCCCATCCAGGGGGAGTAGAAATACTCCTAGTCGCTTCATGCTATGGAAACTGGGATAAGCTCGGGCCTGATGGGCCACTTGGCTTGTATGCAGACTTTGTGTAACAATTTGTTAATCAGCAGATGGCAGGGACTTGCCTTTTTTATGATCCTGACTTGAAGATAATAATTTATAACTTATAATTACAGTGTATATTATTAAATACATACATGTATTATATAAAATTTGGATGCTCAAAACGTTCATTTTCACTTTCATTAAAATAATACACAAATGTAATTTAACTGTGCATTTTAACATGTTAATTACGGTTAAGCAAATCAAACAGTAGAATCCAGGCAAGTAATTCATTCCAACTTTCTTTCCTTTAACCCATTAATACAAGATAAGTTCTATTTAACTTATTCACCGTATAATTTTTCATTTTACAGTCATGCAATAGTTCTTGTTTTAAAGGATTTTTTCTTGCTCCCCAGATCCCCCGAGTCGTCCACGTAATTTGAGATATAGTGTGGTTGGTACCTTTGACCCTGACAGAGAGTATCGTGTATTTTGGTCGGCATCAAGTTTTACCGGAGGTCTGCCAGTCAATTACTCAATTAAGTTGTGTCTGAATGACTCCACTGAAAATAAAAGCAGCTGCAAATGGAAATTCACTGACCCAGATTGCAGACCTGCAAATGTTCTAAGGACAGATAAAGATTTCCGCTGTGTGTTACAAAAGCCTGGAGATTTTGTTTCTCCATGTCGGAAAGCCTGTAACTATACAATATCTGTAGTTGCTGAAAATGCTGTTGGAAGTGTGACAAGCTGGCAATATCTGCCCTTTGTTAATAGTTTCTCAGGTAAAAATTTGTGTTTTGTGTGTGTGCAACATGACGGCAGATAATTCATGGTAGGCCACATATAATCACCTTCCCCTTTACTCCTTAAATGCTAACCGCAGCAAACAGCAGTAATTAAATGTTAACCGCAAGCAAACAGTAGTAAATAAATGCCAACTCCAATTAAACACGATATTTAAATGCTAACTGCAAGCAAACGGCAGTAAATAGAAGTAAACTGCAGGGAGACTATATGGGTGGCCTACCATGAATTATATCCCAACATGACGGCCATTCTCCGGCCAGGTAATACAGGTTGACCGAGGCATGTAGCCTTCGTTTGCTCAAGTTGAACATGGGCTCAAGTTTAGAGCTCATCGAATTCATGTTTTGTTTTTGAAGTTGACTGCTGCCCGGGTACTTGTTTTCAGTTGGATTGTAGGCTCAAACCAGGCTAACTTATTATTATCGGGATCAGCTCCATTTTTAGGCTGGACTAAATTTGCAAGTGATAGATCCTTATGACAGTCAATACAAAGTATATTTCCTTGGTTTATTGCTTTTAAGTTCATTGAAAATTAACCCACATTTGTGTGCTAGCATGCAGCAGCATGGGCCTTTGTATTGTCCTTCCCTCAAAGAAGCCTTAAACTACGGTGTAGGTGTTCAAAGATTAGCCCCTTTTCTGCTTAAAAAAAAACAAACAAATAAACAAACAATTACAACAACAACAAACTAAAGCCAACAAAAAAAACTAAGAAACAAAATGCACAAATAAAAGAATTATGATTGAATGTAGCTGCTTTGCCACTTATAAGGTGAATTTGAATTTGCATCCAAAGTGCATTACAATTTCAAATACAATAGTATTATTATATTAATACTGTATTGAATAAATGCACATGACTTGTATCTGTGAAGTTCTTCTTTGTTAAACATGAGAGATACTAACAGTAAAAACCATTTTGTTCAGTTTGGGACGTGCTCTCTCTGGTGTGAGTAATTTCGATCCTCTGATTCAAAGATTTTCTTAGTGCAATAAAGGAATGAAGATGTTTGTAATAACTCAAGTCCTAAGGACAGAACCATCAATATCAGAATAGCCCTCAACTTGCTATGCTGAATTTTAAAGGCGAGGAGACATAAAATGAAGTGTGGATTTTGTCAACCCGTGATAGAATTTGGTTCATTATTGATAGTGCTTTACCTCTGAAGTACTACAGTTTATGTACATGTCCATGTATATAACACACTCATATTTGGTGGAACTCGTTACTTTATCATTCTTAAGAAGCATTCAAATCAGCTCAAGTGTTACACCTAGATAATCTCAATGATTGTTTGTAATTGAATGATAGTTGCAAAATTTATGCTGTCACACAACATACAAACTTCTCATAATCTTTTTGATCTGATTTTATATCACGAGTTGGCTGGAAGGAAATTTTGATTTGCTATCAAAACGAGGAGTTCAGTAATTATTTATATCCAAGGTAGCCACATGCAGTACTCGACTGCCAATTTCACATGGACAAAACTGGCTGTTAGTTGGTCAAAGGTCCAAGCTAGAATAACATCGAAACAAATGTATATTTTATTTTATAAGGCATTTTTAGTCAGGTGAAAGCCAACTTTAGGTTTACCCTCTTATTTCCTGTCAATGCTCAGTCACGTGCAATGGTCAATACCGCAGACACGTAATAAAGGCTCAACCTTCTTTCCACTATGTCGATATCAAAAGGAAAAGATATGTCGGATATCAGTGAGTTATCAATGAACAGAAAATGTGGACAGAGCGTTACTACAGATGACAGAAGAACATTTACTGAAGTTTTAGGTGCTGATAAAGACAAAGTGCCTCAAGATCAAACTCTAGGAAACAACAACAAAGATGCCATGTTGGACTGCAAAAGTGGCTTTCATCATAATGAAGATAAATGTACTTAATTGTCATTTTTATGTGACCTCTATCATGATTATTACATTTGCTATGTTTTTGCTCAACAGAGTTCATTATCAGCTGTTATTTTTCTAATAGTGCCATTAGTTTTGTCACTTTTGTGCATATATTACAGTTGCGTGTTGTGTGCAGGAATGTTTGTTTGGTATCAGACAACGTGGTGTCAGGTGAATGTTATGTATTGGACAAAGCAGCACTATGTATACAACAAAAGAGTGACGAATCAGCGTTGTGTCACTTGTGTGTGCAACAAAATGATGTTGAAAAGGAAATAAACTATGTAGAAGAATTCAGGCTTCATTATGCGATTTGTTAATTGTAATAGTTAACAATCGTCAAGGTGATATTATGTACTTTGGTGAAAATTCTGGAAAACAATGTGTTGCTATGAGTTTGAGTACTTTGAATTATAATAAGTTAAATGGAATACATAGCTGTAATGACCTGGTACAAATAATGGAGATGGATAATAAAAAAATAATAATCTTTACCCTTGGCAGTGTTTATAGCACAAAGGTTAACTAGTGGGGCAGAGCAAACAGCTGATAAATATTGTTTTGGACAAGTGTATTTAAAGCAAATAGAATTACTTCAATGGTTGCTATGTCTGAGAAAAATTACCAGCTTAATTATAGTGAAAGCTACCCTCTGGTAGTCTAAATCATTGTGATTCAATAACTGAGGGATATCAGTGCTGACAGTATGTCTATAGACAGGGCTTTTGAATCACTCTTGTCACAAAATTATTCTTCATTTATTCTAGCAGTAGAGGTTATTGGTGTCAGTATCCGTCATACTGATAATGGGAGTTATAAGATATTTGATTCTCATGCAAGAGACAATTATGGTAGTCTAAGCCATCCCTTAGGTACATGTGTACTACAGTATTAGAAGTACCATCCAATCAGAGCTTAGTACAGTATTTCCAGACTATACACTCACTTGGTGACGAACTCAGAGGAGAGCAGATTAGTACGTATGAAATAACCCCAGTAAACAGTGTGAGAGAAGAACACAACTGCTCTTGTACACAATGCTGTTCTGTAGGGCTTTATATAATGTGTTACTCAGTGGCAACGCCTTAAGTATAATTTTAAATTACCAAATGTGACAGTGAACTTAAGTGACGTCACAATTCAAATCAACTTCAGTATGATTACCGTAGCTTTCACTTTCATCTATTGGTCGGTTTCATGATTTCTTTGAGACATGCATCTATTAGCATGTACATGTACATCTCACACATGCTATTTCTAGGACCGCTGTGATTAACACGTGTAGCAGCACATTTTTAGCTACAGCCCCACTTGCGATCTTAGATCGTCTTGTTAGGTTTTAATTGTCTATATTGCACTGTAGCTTTGTGGAAAACATATACAGAGGTTTCTCATACAATAAAAATCCAGAATATAGACCATCAAAATTGGAGTGATTTTTTGTATAATTATAAAGAACCTATTTTCTTTGCCAGGCTGAACAGGTTCTTCTTTTTTGGGGTATTTAAATACCAAATTCCAGCCTGTAGGTTCTTAAATCACTAGGTTCATACAGTATATATGTGGGTTTTTACTGTATTGTAAAATAACTCACAATAATTTATGGTTCACTTTCAGTGTTATATCACACTCATTCCTTTTACTGCCCAGGTGTAATTTAACTTTGTGATCGAACTGGCACTGTCTTTTTAACTTGACTTGATTTCTCCCAAGCACTTATTAAAGATGATTTCCTGTCTGTACTGCACAGTCTCCGCACCCTAATGTTTACAAACATAAAAAAGCCTCACTCGATAGAATGCGATCTTGATGCTATTCGTTATGAACCACATACCTTATGTTTGAGGCCTTTCAAATTCTTTTTCCAAGTGCTTCATTGACTTTTACAGCTGAAAACTTGTTTCGTCATGTGATGTGAGAAAAAGCAAAACATAAAGCTTCGCATCGTTTCGCATCCATAATGGCGGTTGACATGAAACTTTGAATTTACTTCATGTATAAATAGTTTTGAAATGTTCACATTTTGTGACCTCATGCATGAAACAAAACAAAAAAACGTAACCAAACTCTCGAGAGTGTGCAGTACGGACTGGAAATCATCTTTAAGCCATGAAAATTGTGTTCATGTTGATGAGTTCGTAGTACAAATAATAAATCTCTGTAAAACTGTTGCAACTGTAGTGCTTTGCACTTGTCACTTACCTTACTCCCTATTAGTCTTGTTACAATTGTCTATAGTTATTAGTACTACATGTACATTTATGTTCTAAATATCTACATAGTAATCTGTGCGGTTCAGCTGCTGGCTATTTTTGATTGTCATTCAATCATAAAACTAACCTTTATTTTGTTTTTGACTTTTTAACTTACAGCTACCCCTTGGCCTCCATCAAATTTCACAGTTGTTACTACTGATAAGCAGAAGGAGTTACGGGTTAGCTGGAGACCAAAGCTTGCATGGAGGTTCACAGAGACAGAATATACCATTCTGTATCATGCAAAAAATGACATGGAAAATGAGGTTTGTTGTTACTGCATTCAGTACATTTACATGTAACTCCTTTGCACATGGCCTAGCTTATTTTGTTTTGTTTTGTCTTTTGTTTCGTTTTTAAGAGCTAGCCTGCAGTAAGTTGCCAAAAACTCTGAAATCTCGTTCCTTGACTCACAACAACAACAACAGCAGCTTTATTTATCCCTTATTTTTTATAAATTAAATTATGACTCTTTCCTTACTGTGCAAGCTTGATGAAACAAGCAACTCTCAAGAGTTCTGTTTTGCACAGTCTACTGTAGATTTTGATGGTTTTGAAAACAATGGAAATGAGCAGAAGTAAAGAACCAATGTCTCAACAACAACATCAACAACTTTATTTGTACTCAACGTAGAACTTACAAATTAGATGAACAAAAATAAGTTAAAATAAAAAGAGTTCAAATACCGTAAGTTAAAATAAAAATAAAAACCTCTCGATTGAGCCATGTATTTGCCAGCTAGGCGTGCGCAATTTAACCAGAAGTCAGATATTTGCAGACTCTTTCCAGGGTCACTCATTACCTCACCTCTGGTCAAGGAGAGTTCATTAAGACTCTGGGTGTTGCTAAAAACTACTTTAGGTTAACTACCAACAAATATACACTTAAAAACCTACTTGATTTGAATTGGCTAAGAGCAGTGTACTCCCATCTAATGTAACTACATGTAACTTGTTTCTTACAGCTGTAGATACATCCCCGCTCTTGTAAATCCCAAAGTCGACTTTCGTCATACATTTGTGTTTGAGGAGCAGTCACTGAAGCACTAAGTCTTGTTATGTCTCAATTTGCATGTTAGTGCATGATTTGATAAGCAGCCAACACAGATAGCAATAGATGTTTCCACACGACTGTTCATTTTGAATATCGACTGTAATCTGACAGAAGGGATCAAAAAAAAAAATTTTTTTTATTTATTTTAATTAATTGCTACTTACACTGCTTACAATACAATATTAATGTAGTTACTTACACTAATTACGAAAAACTTATTACTTACGCCACTTACGATACTAACACTTACTCTGTATAATACGCATACTCACGCTACTAACAATACTAATACTTACACTGCTTACAATACAACATAATTAGATTACTTGCACTACTTGCAATTCTAGCATGGCAAGATCATACCAGTTTACTCCTGTCACTAATGTAAATTCTGAATTGCAAATTACAGAAAATATGCATGGTATATATGCGCCTTGTTTCTTTTCCTTTCATTTTTATTTTCGTTTTCAGGGGACTAGGGTCAAGTTGTCAAGAGATTACAAAAGAGGCAACAGAGGCTCCCACTTTTTTTAAAATGATTGTAGTTGTATTTTTTCCATTTCATAGATATGTTTTAAATACAGTAAGAAATCATTTAGTTTTGGAGAACATTTTTTTCTGTCTACATAGCCAAATGTAATATTTAGCACTTAAGCAGCAGAAGTTAATTTGGAGTTTATGTTTAGAGCTATCCGGCCTTAGGCCCAGTGCTGTATCAGGCTCTAAAGGTGTCTCTTCGGCAATAACTTGGCAAGACTGTAGGCATACTTTAAAATTGTTCCAAAAATATTGAGTTTTTGGGCAAGCCCAAAATAAATGTGCAAATTTCTCTGTTTCTCTTTCACAGAAAGTGCATTTCTCGCTATCGACGAGACCAATTTTTTTCAAGAAGTTGTTTGTTGATATTCTCCTATGAAGAAATTTAAAACTGAAAGTTATAAGTTTTGTGTTCTTTGTACATTGAAAAGCCATTTGGTAAACCTCTTTCCAGTTGAGCTCTTGTTTTGTTGTGAGAGTGACGTCTTCCTGCCACTTTTGTTGACTTTGGTTGGGTGGTTCACTTTTTCCTGATACAAGTTTCTTATATACTAGTCTACTAGGTTTTTTGCTTTTTAAAAATTTTGACAAGAAACTTTCATGTTTAATAGAGGTTCTGATGTTATGGGGTATATATCTTTGAAGAGGTTTTATTGAAGAAATGATTCCAAGAAAGGTTAAAGGTCGGGCTGTCAGGTCATGTTGCACAGAGTAGAAGGCAGCCACTCAAATAAAAAGGCTGAGAAAACGGAAAGCAATAATTAAAACAGGCCAGCCAAAAAAATTGAAAAGTTCAAATTTTGTCTTGAACACACACATGCACTAAAAGTAAGATATTGTCACTAACTTCATTTTCATGATGTAATCTTCATCATAATCTACTTTACATGTGCTTTTAAATTTAGTGTGAAAAATTGCATTTCTAGCAAAATTAAGATCAACTTGTAGCATCATAGCACCCAATAATCCATTTTTTTTTTTGTGAAGGGGGAGGGGGGGAAGGGAAAATTTAATGGCAGAGTGTTAAACTGATAACACAATCATGGTTAAGTCATTCATAATAAATTATTCAAACCCCAGCCAAATTACAGACAGCCGGAGTACACCTAACCCTTAGACTAAACCTATGCCTAGAGAAAAACATTCTTAAAAACATTCATTTATTTAGCATTTTTGTTCCCTTTCATGTGTAGACCAAGGTTGTCCGAAACAAAACAAGATTTACCTTGCTGACGAGTTTGGAGGTATTCATGGAATATTATGTGTACTTGACGGTCAGATTTCTCAGTGGAGGAGGAAAGTCTAAGAGTGCTCCAAGCGAAGTGCAAGGACCACGCATTGTGAAAACACCAGCTGGGGGTATGTCTTCTGTGCAATATTATGGTGTCAAATAATAATTAGTTCGATATTGTCAATATTCAAATTATATTTATCTTATTAACCAAGTACAGTAGCAAATATTGGACAGGCAAGGGAGCAATCTGACTGGATTGATTTCAGTTATACGTTCTCTGAACTAAGTCGTTTAATAATGTATCATTATTACATGACTTGTATACATAGTGGTTTTGAATGTGTAGTCTATAATCTTGGACGTGCAAGTAGACACCCATGGAACCCTGATGTATGTTTCAGAGAGGCTTCAACTGACTGCTGCACCTTTCAATAACAAATAAACTCAGTCTGCGCAGTCAACAGTACTGTTTTTTTTTTTTCTTTTTTGCTGCCCTAAATACGGACACTTTTGCTTGTCCTTGTGGTGTCCATATTATTACATGTAACTGGGTTCTACAGCTGTGGTTTATTTTTGAGCAAGAAAATAGTTATTTATTATTGTAACTGTA
>NC_138154.1:12779581-12817081 GCF_964199315.1 Orbicella franksi
AATTAATACAATACTTACAATATTGACATTTTAGAACCAGATACTCCATCAAAGGTGATAAGACACTGGTCAGTGATCTTCCCTGGTAATCCTGCACTGAGGAATGTTATAGTGGAGTGGAAGGTCTGTACTAGCATTTCATATCATATAACTCTTGTGAGCAGGCAAGATGATCCAAATCTTGTGCTGAGATTGGCTACCCGATCAGGCAAGATGGTGCTGTCTTGCCCACTCAGGATTACGCACTGTCTCCCGCAAGAAAAACAAGTACCAAGCCATAATATAATAAATCCTTTATGGACCATTCAGCTTGTTTGGTCAAGATGGCTGGATATTGGTCTTCTTTTTTGTGTGTTGATGAACCGAGATGGCTTGGTCAAGGTCCATAAACACACAGAAGACCTCGGCCAATATCTAGCGAACTAAATTGACCCCACACTTGGTCAATAACCCATTATATATTACACTGTCTATATTGGAACAGTAATAATAATGCTGATAAATCCAGTCAAAACATGTAAATGACTATTTTAGGTGCTTTAATTGAACTGAAGACACAGTGAAAATTTTCAAAATGTATGACAAGTGCCTGCCTGTCTGTCTGGTCAGCGACCTGCTTAGCACACTTCCTATTCCATTCTTGTCATGTTACTTCCCTTCTGCCTGTCTGCTTTACCTCTCTCCTTCCCTTTCTAAGCACAATATCTGGAGGCGAAAATGATGGGAAAAATGAGAGAAATAGACTGAAATGTTTTTATAGCAGATGAAGTCTTAATGTTGTATTTCGACTAAACTGGCTTCACCTGTACTAAAATAAAGTAAGTTTTGATCATATATATATATTTTTTTTTTGCAACCTTGTATAGTAAAGCAGTTGTTTGTTTGTTTTGGTTTTTGTGACATCAAGAATAGTCAAGGTCTTGGTAAGTGTTACCAGTGTCATCCTTTGGCTTCAGCTGATAGTATTTACCTCGTCCTTGTTTGATGTGGATATCTCAAAACACCTCATTGAGTAACTGTTTACTCCTGGGGAGGGAACTCGGACTCATATAAGGACATGGCACGCTCGTGGGAAATTTTGAAAAGAACCCCTCAGGGGTACCAAAATCCTATTTTGTGGACGGGGCTTGAATTTGTTTTCACTGATAAGAAGTACTAATTAAAACACATTGAGGCTGAACGCCCCTAAGAGGTACCAAAAAAGCTTTTTTAACCCCTAAAAGGTATGGCGAGCACCCCCATCTTTTCTATATAAAATTCCTCTCCCCCCCCCCCCTCCCAAATTGGGTTTGTTATTAAAAGTACCTTCTCACAACTGTTTACTTCAGTTGACAGACAATGCTTCCTGGCGTGGCACTCCTGGTGAATATGTTGTTCTCTGCAATCACTATCTTCATACGCTGGGTTCTCTTCTGAACTGTGAATATCATGTAAATGCAACAACAAACACTGCAGTTTTACAAAGACTCGACTCTGCCAAAAGTTACCTTGTCTACATCAAGATGTGTAATGAAGAAAAAATGTGTGGTCCAGATAGCGAGCCATACATAATAAAGGAGCTTCAAGGTGGGTTAACAATGTATGTGTGTGTGTGTGGGTGGGGGTGGGGGGGGGGGGGGGGAAGGGAGTCTTAGGTCATGCTTTTTAAAGGGTGTAAAATACATGTCAGTGAAGAAGTCGACTCAGCTTAAATTCACTCGAGAAATGAAACTTCCTCAGCATCTGCAAGAGTTGAGCCAACAGCCATCCAAGTACATTGTACCTTTTGTTATCACTCAACTACTGAAGAATTTTCTGCTACACGTGGCCTGCTAATAGCCCATTTAATTTCGAGTTGCCCTAGGCCTCTCTGTCAAAGCGAGGCCTCAGTGGTGCACAACCATTCATATGAAAATGACTTTAATTTGCATGTGAATGAAATCTCATTTTCATATGAATTAGGATATTAAGCACCAAGACTCGCTTTGAGAAAGAGGCTAAAGGTAAGTCTTGAATGGGCTATTCCAAGCGTCATCAATGTGCTAGGTGACATTAAAGAGCCTTACAGTTAGCAGCTCATAAAGATTCTTGACTCGCCGTTTCAGAAAATTGTGGAATAGACTGTAAGTACTCTTAATAGAGAGGAGAGCTTGTTAAAAAGTTGATGTTCTACAGGAGAGCTTTAGAGAGGGGGATTATTTTGCGTTTGTTTTATTATATGATTTTTAATGGTTTCTGAGTCAGGGTGTGCTGTGTTTTCCTTGTTTGCCATTTATTTTTGAAAGAATTCTCGACAAGAAATAATTCCTGCTGAGCATGCAGCTGTTCTGTTTCTTACTTGCAGATAACTCAACAACACCAACGAATGGAGGAAAACTGAGCAACAAACAAATCGCTTTGATCACATTGTCAGTTGTGGTGGGATGCATAACAGCTTTATTCGCTATATACTTGATAAGGTAAAGAGATGTTTTGTCAGATTACTGCTTGGTAGTTCTATGGCTTTTTAGTATAAATCTACTTGCGTCCTGATTGGCTACGCTACTCACTATCTACTCTATTGTAGGTAGTGAGTAGTGTAGCAGTGTGCGCTTGTTAACGAACTGGCGGCCGCTTCTTTACGTTGTCGAAGCGTCTGTGAAGATGATTTAGATAACATTTTGAATGACTAATAGATTTATACGAAAACAATTAGATTATTCACTCTCGAGTTCTATGAGTGATAGAAATCTCGAGCTCATAATCTAATTGCTTAATAGCACCCTAACACAATAGCAACTCTTAAAAGCGACCATCTTTGAAAATCCAAAAGCATTTGCAATTCGAGCTACTTGCACTGATGAGTAAGTTGAAACAGCAGAGGCTAAGTTTCATGTGAGAAGTTAAACAGACAGCTTGGGATAATTACTGGTGATTAATTAAAAGCATTTTGAGTCTAAAAGACGTTCTTGATACTTGTTTCATTAATACTGCTGCATAACCAACACGAATTGAACTAGAACATACAGCGATTGCGTAGCTAGGGAATAATTATATCAGGTGTGGCATACATTCGGAAATCACATTATGTGACTGTTAAAATATCTAGGTTGCAGCAATTACGTAGTTTAGGAATATATGGACGTAGGTTGAAGCCAGTGTGTGCTAGTTAGATTGAAAGCCTTCCTTTGAGCCTGGAATTTTTTACCCGTCCGCTCTATCGTACATACTAAATGTTGCTAACCACGTACAGTGGAAGCTCTTCAATACGAACACGTCAGGAGCAGGCATGAGTGGCGTCAGTTTGACTTTGCCTGCCTATAGTTTGATCATCTCAAAGAAGTTTGTTTCCTTAAATAGAACTTCAGTTCAAAAAGTTTTGCTTGCTTAGCCTGTAAAAGCCAATTTCCTGCCGGCTAAAAACTCTACGAAAACTCCTCACAGCAACCAGTACATTTCATTTTCAACGGCAATTTTTGTCTATGGTAGATTTAATGTTAAAGGAGTACTTGCACTTTTAAATCACATTTGTAATATAATTAATAGTTACAATGTACCTCTCAGCTGGTGTACCCTGATACATGTATAAAGGCAAAGCATTAAGGCATTCAAAATTGATCTGTTATCTCCCCAGAAAATGGCGTCGAGGGCAATTACACGAGGTATTCCACTTAGTAACCTTGAGGGATCGTATTTTACTTCAGGTAAGTAGATCTGCAATTTTTCTTTATGTATTTACAATTAATCTTTATTCATCACGAACGTTTAAATTTGAGCTCTCTTAACACAGACTTCTAAGTAAGTCTGTTTTCATGGATGTGTAGCAAGGCTTTTTTTTTCCCTGAGGGAAATCTAAATTTCGATGCTTGTTAACCACATTCCTTTAAAATCAACCTAACATTGGTACAAAGTTTGGTACATGCCAGGCCCATATAGGGATGCATTGCTTGAGGGGACAATAACCTAATGGCCTTGAGGGCATCATACTTTGCACTCCTCAGTTGATATTGGGGTAGGTGCAGACCTTCTGGAGGTTTGTGTAGCTACTGTGCTATTGTCTGTAACCATCTCCGTCCCCGGGAGTTTCGTGTGTGCCTATTAGCTTCAGTAACTGTTGGAGTTTTTCCACCCAACATTCAACCTGATAACACCCCTTCACCACGATGATGCGCCTCTGAGGAGATAGAGACTGTGAGGTTCCTTGGTGCTTTGACTTCCGTAAGAACCCTAAAGAAGGCTGTAATGCTGAAACGTCGGTTGTTTTGTCGCATATCTGAATATTCTCACTTCAGCTATCTGATTCCATAACATCTTATCAATTCCACGTGCAGAACCTTTGTTCTTTAGTAATGCTCCAAACTTGTCAACTATCCCCAGGTATTCCAGAGAAATTATATTATATTTCTGTACTAATTCTGCCCAGTGTTCTGGGAATTTTTTTAACAAGGGCTACGGGTTCTAACGTCTCTGGCTGTGAGAAGCGACGGGTCAGCTTCAGGTTAGTAAACTGACATGTCATTGTCTTTTCTTTGCAGCCTCCTGTGCCAGCTAATTATGACTATGTAGATCCATCAGTTACAAAAGACTATGATCAGCTCAATTTGAACGAAGTTCAACTTTGATGTCACATTGGACAGCATGATAGATGTATTAAGACGCCTATCAATAGACGTCACTGCAGGAGTGCTGAGTCAAGCAGTCCTCCACAGGAAAAAAGATGGCGACTGTACATTTTAGCACAATACCATGGGAACCTTACACAGCCCATAAAGTAGAAGGAAAAATAGCCATACTTTTGCAATATTTGTCTTTGTGTTAACGACATTATGTATGTAAGGTTTAAAGCTCTCAGAATGTTTCTGTGCATTGTTATTATTGGTTGTTAAGTTTTTTTTTTTATGAGCGTTGTTAAAGTTTTCGTGCACTAAGAAGCATGGGTTAATGAACCAGTCGCCACCTTGTTTTTTTTTTCCTTAGGAGGATTGCCATTAAAATTAAGCTAGGTTTATTATAGCCCTGATTAACTTAACTGGTTTAAAGGAAAAATACGCTGAAACAAAGAGCAAAGTTACAAACAAACAAAAATAATTGCAACGAGGCAGGTTGCCAAAAAAATGGTTTAGGCTAGTTGAGTTAAGGAATAAATTGGCTTTTCTGTTAGAAGCTGAATTGATCGAGGCAGTTACTGTTAACTGCCCATACATGTTATATTTAATTACAACGTGAACATGTCTTATTTAAAAGTGACTTTGTATGACTGTGTCACACGACCTTGTCGATCATTGAAAAAAAGGTCCTAGAAAGACATAGATGCCAGAAGTGGAAAGAGCGCAATGAAATTAGTGAGATTTCTAATTTGAGGCCCTTGACGTTTTAGTGGGAGATTTTAGGACAATTGGACAGTTTGATAGTTCTGCTTGCTGTCCAGCAGCAATTTTAACGTCAGTGCCTCAGAATTGGAATTATCACTTATTTCATCATGGTGTTTCCCTTTCTGATATTTCGTACCACGACCTCTTTTTATGTTTGACAGGGTCACGTGACACGGTGTTGCAAAGGCCCCATTTAAACTGTATGTACATCAATTATTTCATGATATTTAAGCTGTGTTCTGGTTTTCATGTTTCAATTTACTTTAAAATATGAACTCGGTCAAGAATGATCGTCTTGTGGATAGTATTTTTGCTTACTGTTTTTATGGACACTAGTTCTCAGAATTTAGTACAACATCAACGCTATATCCTGGACGATGATTTTCTTTAGCATTTTCACCTACTTGCTTGGTGTTGTATAATTTTATTATTTGACACAAAATTAGACATAAGTCACTTTAGACTCCTAGGCTAAGTTCACATGGGACCAGTCCTAGACCCGAGAATCAGGTCTGTTCAGACGGGAATGTTCTTTTATCAGCATAGACTCTCTTTATGTTGAACTGGATCAGCGTGCTTCTTGATCCACCTGAGCAGATCAGATGTGTCTACCTCGTGATCACGCTCAGAATAATACTTATAAAACAATTTCAGGCTAGATCCATTTTAGAGTGATGTTCGTGGATACTGCCAAAATTGCACATTCCGTCTGAAAATGGATTGGTGTAGGTGTAGCACGGACCAGTTCAGTTTGAACGGTCTCCAAACCGGACCTGAGTTTTGCACGTCCAAACATTAACTTGGGCTGGCAAAGGACCGGAGCATTATAGCTAGCAGGTTGGTCTGTGAACCTATTTTGCAAGTTTTGCACCGGATCCATTGAAAACTGTTCCCCTCTAAACCTATCCTTGCACAAGTGATTGGTATTTGCCAGGTTTACAAAAAAAAAAAAAAAAAAAAAAAAAAATGGAGCACGCAGTTTTGTGCTGTCGCCCCTGCAGAAAATCTCAAAACGTTTCAATTCTAATTCTAGTTTTAATGGATAAAGTTTGAAAGAACCTCCTTTTTCAGAGAGGCATGCTGTGCCAAAGCATTTTCTATTAATAATTCATTCACACGCAAACCACTTTTGATATTGGAATTATTCGTGTTTTGTAAATAAAGACTGAAATTCTCTCTAGAATAAGGAATTACAATCATTAACTTTTTTTGTCACCGTTCCTTGCTGCAGTTACTCTTTTTTAAATATTTTGTATTACATTTTTGTATTTCAGCATTTCAGTCAGTGCAGTTGCTGCGGCTGTTTGTGTTGTTGTTGTCGTTAAGTTGACACTAAAAAACTGTACAAGTAGATGTATATGTACAGCCTTACAAAGGCATGCCAAATAAATATTTTCAAAAACATAAATAAACTTGATTTTCAATTCCGTTTTTTGGGCTACCTAATAATTTAACCCTTTCTTAATGTACATGAACCTGAAGTTGTTTTCTATGTAAGTCGTTTTATTATATGGCTAGCTCCGTGAGCGGGCAAGCTAACATGAGCAGATCCTTTGCTGTGATTGGCTACCCAAGCTGGCAAGGTGACGCTATATTACCCGCTGTGTCCCGCAAGAAACATTTCCCCGTAAGCCACATAATAAATCCTTTATTGACCAAGCTTGTTCGGCCAACGTGGCTGGATATTGGCCTCTTTCTCTTTTGCGTGGTTATGGAGCTCGATTCTGTCTCGCTCCATAAACACGCAAAAAAAGAAACAACTTGGCCAATATCCAGCCATCTTGACCTAACAAGCTTGATCAACAACCCATATGTATCTGACCTGAAGACCTGAAGTCATCATTTTGGTTGTGGAATGCAGTGACGTATTTAGGGACATAATTAGAGCAGAGGTCCTCCTTACCGAAGGCGTGCGAATGGAGCCCCATAGGAAGGGAATTTTGTAACCCATTGAGCCAAAACATTTGGTAGGCCCGGGATTGTCCGTCCGTATAAAACACGTAAAGTAAACAGTATACAAGCATTACACTTCCAGTAGCATATAACGAATATGCCTTGATCTGACCCATGAAAATAGTGATCAGAACATGCATAACATTAACAGTTTTTGTAATTTATACCTGTTTGCCTATTCACAGAAAATGCACATTAGAGGTTAGTTTTTAATGCACTCATTGTCATCCGCTTTGGATTTGTCTGAGTGACTGAAAGCCGTCACCTCAATGTATTAAGTTTGTTTTGATTAACATGTTAGTGAGTTGCGTGAACCGAACGCTCAAAGACCAAACAAATTAAAACGTTAGAAACAGCCATTTGCAAATGCTTGAGTCCCCAAGGTCTACATGCCAGTCCCCGTAAAAAAAAAAAATTAATTTATATTATGGCTGCTAGTTTCAACCAAGCTGCACAGATTCAGGACACTTTAAATCAGCTTTGTCTCATCAAAAAGGAGTTCTCCAACTTCCAGTGGCTCTGGTCTCCCATTAAGGACTGCAGTGGTTTTATACTGGTTAAACAAAGTGAGTTGTTCGATGATTCTCTCCACATATACCCTCCTTTACTGTCCTCTTTGCCATTACCCTCTCCAAGGACCTCCTGCATGGAAGCTGGATAATATCCAGCTTCTTGAGGTCATGAAACAGGGCTGGACAGGGTGCATTAATAGCAAGAGCCACTTGCCAAGGTGCCTGCCTCCAATGATTAGAACAATGTCCATATCCTGTAAAGAAAAACAAATATGTAACAAGGAGAAGCTTAAATTAATGAAAAAGCTAAGAACTATGTGTAAAAGCATCTCCAAGCTAATGGGTTAGGGAACATTCGTTTTTTACAAGGCGGCGGGGGGGGGGGGGGGGAATTAGGGTTGAGGGGAGCATGCCAAAAAAAAGTATTGCTTGAAAGGCGGGGTGGGTAGTTTAAAAAAATATGGTGTTTAAATGGGGGACACTCAAAATATTACCTTACCTTCTACAGCAGCTTAAATGTCTTGCCAGAATGTCTAAAATAGCATCCACTGATGAGACTCTAAAGATTTTAAGTTTCCCGGGGAAATATACCACCGGACCTCCTACTTTGTTACGTACGTACTCTGCAGCGGGAACTAAGTCCTTACTAAGCATTTGGCTGCTAAATATAGCTCAGCCTCCACAAATAACTTCCCCTTGACAAAACAGGCGATGCCAGTTTTCTTCTCATGCTTTTGTCTATTTTTACTGGAATATAGGTATTGTAATGACAGCATCCTTACTAGTGCAAAACGACTGCCAAAATAGCGTTCCTGAGCTTCTGAAAATTTAAAATTTTCTGCTGGAGCATGCCCTCGAATCCTCCTATTATATTAGACACCTTGCAGCAGATGCTAAACCCCTATTAAGAATTTGGTTGCTAAATATAGCTTAACCTCCACGAGTGACCTATCTTAAAAAAAGCTCAGTTCTTTATTTTATTTTATTTTATTTTATTTTATTTTATTTCATTTCATTTTTTTGTCAATTCAAGCTACTTCACAATAAAACACTATTCAGTAGACTACTTAATTAGTCCGTGGTTTTCTATTTAGCAATAATTTTTAGAGGTTCAGGTGTTCCACGGGTTAACAAAAATCACATAGGGGGCAAGCTGACAAACTGATTGTAAATAAATGATTCATTCTATACTGCCAGATAATATACGAATCAATAATTACCAACGAGAAGGGTGATCACTAGCGTATTTGCTCCAAACACCAGTATGTTGAACGTGATGCCGTCCACGCATGGGTCAATGGAGGATGATGACATACCCTCTTCGGAATAATACAACGCCCGGGCGGAGTATGGGGTTGGGCGCCTGGATGTTGCTTATACAAGGTAGACGTGTTAATAAACCGCTGTACATGTTTACCTTGCTTGCTTGCAGTTAGCACGGTTAGGTTTGCTTGCGGTTAGTGTCACTCCATTTTGCTTGCGGTTAGCGTCACTCCATTTTGCTTGCGGTTAGCGTCATTCCATTTTGCTTGCGGTTAGTGTCACTCCATTTTGCTTGCGGTTAGCTTTCATTTGTATGTTAGGGTAACTCTATATTAATTTATATTACTGTTCATTATATGTAGTTTAAATTTTCGATTTTCCGGCAGCTAGCAGCTCGGTGGTACAGTGGTAAGTAAGGGCGCAGTGGCTCGTTCGTTTAGGAACCCGAGAGGAAGTCACCCTCAATCTACGCCCGTGAGGTAGAAACACCCACCCTCTTCAGGAATTCTACTTACAGCTCCTATGCCCAAATTAAGGAATGTGACAGACAGAGGTGACAGCATTAACCTGTTCTCGAATGGATCTGCCATAGGGCTCAAGAGGGAAAACAACACCACATAAAGTCCTGAGGTGATGAAAGCTAATCCAACATAGGCCCTGCTCTCTCCACCCAAAAAGATAAGAGCAGACGTCAAAACGAGCTTGCGAATGATTTCAATGTACTCCCAGTACCATGCACGGGAATGATAGTTTTCGAAGAGGAATCGTAATCCCATTACAACTCCCGTGGCTTGTTCTTGATGTTCCAAAGCTTCATTCTCCGAGTGGACTATATTGCCCTTCGCTTGCTCTTGAGGCATCAAACCTTCATTCTCGGCGTGGATTACATTTCCCGTGGCTTGCTCTTGAGGCTCAAAATCTTCATTCTCTCGGGATGGATCAACTTTTCCGCGTTTTGTTCTTGATGTTCCAAATCTACATTCTCGGTGTGGATAGCATTCCCTGTGTTTTGCTCTTGATGTTCCAAATCTTTATTTTCGGCGTGGATGACATTTCCCATGTTTTGCTCTTGGGGCTCCAAATCTTCATTCTTGGCATGGATTAAATTTCCCGGGTTTTGTTCTTGATGTTCCAAATCTACATTCTCGGTGTGGATAGCATTCCCTGTGTTTTGCTCTTGATGTTCCAAATCTTTATTTTCGGCGTGGATAACATTTCCCGTGTTTTGCTCTTGAGGCTCCAAATCTTCAATCTCGGTGTGGATAGCATTTCCCGTATATTTACGAGTCACACTCTTACGCAGCGTTTTTTTCCACGTATTTTCCAAACCAACCAACGACCCCATAGAAAGTGTAGCATATAACTCTTCTTGAACCCGCAAGCACGCGAAACTACTAACGGCTTGAGCTTGGCAATTTATTATGCGACACCGTAATTGCGTAAGCATCACAACGAACAAGTTGATATTTCATTGTTTTGTATCGAACATTTGATTGGCTGGAATTGAAAATGGGACATTTGATTGGTTGGATTTGAAAATGTTGGAATCTATTGTTTCAGTTCTGCCATCTGATTGGTTTTCATTGTCTGGGTGGGCCCCGTTTCAGTAAACGCACTGTAAAAATTACGCAAAGTTTGTATCTCTCGGGCATGTCCAAGCATATAACAAAAAGGTTATGTTTCTGATTAAAGTAATTCTAAACTTGCCTGGCATCTAAATCAGCCCTTGCAATGGCTAAAATGTTTTTCATGCAGAATGTCAATCATCTAGTTCCTTTCGTTTCAATGTTTCCTTTCTGGCCTATTTGTATTTTTTCTATCTTTATCTCTTTGTCTACAGTCCACACAACCAAAAAACCGCTTCCACAAGCGAGGGCGAGACTAACATTTTTCTTTGCAAGCCAAACAGCAACTCTAACCCAAGTGGAGTGTTAACTGGGACATTTTTCTGACTACCTGATTAATTAAAAGGCCAAAGGTTTTGGTCTCGCGTGACTCCTAGTCGTTCAAAACATGACACTGAGCGGATGGCGTGACTTCCACTGACCGGTTAGGATGAAACCTTGTTCACGGAAGGGATCATCGTTCTAGACAATAACAGAGCACTAGTTAAAACAGCACTTTTCAAAATCACAAGGGGTTTAATAACTATGAATAAAATTCGATGCACGTTTTAGTGGTAAACATCCCTTACAAAGCAGAGCATTATTTTGAACAATTCTTCCGCATTCGCTATAGTACAGACATGATATGTCCGTATAGCACGTGCGGAAGAATTCATGTCCAATTTAACCACGTCTTCGCACGTTTGCTCAATTAAAACGCCCGTGTTTTCAGTTCAGTAAGATCAGTTCACTGTAGTTTTCTCAGGCTATAGTGATCCCTTCAACCTCATTCAAGTCAGCGAACCAAAGTGAGTAGGGTATCTTTCTATAGTGTCTAATGTATAGTTCCTTTTTATTGGTTATGATTTGTTTTCATGATTGGTTGTGAGAACTGGCGTTATTTACTGCGAGGACCTTTCAACTTTGATCCAAACACGAATTCATGCAATTGGATCAGTTAGTGTGAATGTCTTGTATGAGTTATATAAACTAATTGAAAATGTCTAATTTCATGACAATTTTTTTTCTTTTTCTTTTTCTTTTTCTTTTTTTTTTTTTATGACTATACGCTTAGCCGGATAACTTAGTAAATTAGCTCCTATTGACGACTGATCCTAGAAAGAGAACCCAAGGCAACACTAAAGCCAATGGGCGCAAGACTCGTGCTACTGACGATAGAAAAAATGGGACATGTTCTATAACTGTTTTGGTATTTTACGTTCTACAAATGACATTCACTCTTTTTTCTTCCGGTAAAAATTTATTTGATGAGAAAGTTGAGGTCGATCTCTAAGAACATGCTAAGGGAACAACCCAGGCGGCGAGTCACTATGACTCACTCTGGCAAAATGTTGCACGCGAGTTTATTCAGTGCTAGAACAAAATTCTTTCAGAGAGATAATTAAACATAAACGATGGGTTTATCTTATTCCATGGGCTTATTGTAGATCTTTTTTGCTTGTATGGCTGTCTGTAACTCTTTTTTAACCGTTACTGGATTATTGGATCTTATAGCAAAAGAACCAAAATCTAAAACGATCAGAGACAACAATTCAGGTTCATATGGCCGAAAAAAAAATTTAAAACGTAAGAATTTTAAGCTTTAGTCCAAAAATTAGACGCTTTTTCCCAAAACATGTATATGTATATAGGATATTAAATGAAATCAGTCTGAAATGTGTTTATGGTTCACATATTCAGCACTAGGCAAAGCTTGCGGATAAAGAGATCCGTTGAATTTCTGAAAACGTGATCAATAAGGACTTCCTGTGTAGCTGAGCTTTGAGGAGGTAATTAGCAACTGTTTCTTGTGTGATCATACTTTTTCCTCTTACTGCTATATCTACATGTAACCATTTTGCATTTTCCTTGTAATGTCTTATGACAACTCGTAGGCTATCCTAGACTACCACATCATGAACTTACAGTGTTCAATTTGAAATTATTTATGGCTTCTGTTTCATTAACATCTGAAAGCAATAAAGCTACTTGGTGCATGACAGCGGTCATGAATCAATCCCGTTCGTTTGAGTTGCGGGATTCCTTCGTGACCGCTGTCATGCACCAGAAAGTCAGTATTGGGTCTAACCATAGATGGCATATTCTCTAAGGACTTTTATTCCAATGCAGCAAGTATAGATGTTTCGATATTGATAGGTCTTTTAACAAATTTTCTGCCTCTATAATGAAACGACTACCCTCTTCCCCCCTGAGGTAGTGCCTTTTGTTTTTCAGTTTTTCTTGTTTTGTTTTGTTTTGTTTTGTTTTGTATTTTTTTTTTTAATTCCATCACCTTTCCCTTTTTCACTCGAGTTTCCCAAGTAACCCGCGTCAGTTATTTTCACCAAGCCTCACACAGGTGACGACAAAAACGGCGGATAAGTGACCTTGGCCAAGTCATAATGCTTGTTTGTCTTGGCCAAATTTTGTAGCCCTACCAGGACTCGTAAAATGGTCTAGGCGGTCCCTATGATAGAGCACAAAGTAACAATATCATAGAATGTCCAAAGCCCAAGAGGAACACGAACCACTTGCAAGTGGACTCACTGCAACGTCTTGGAAATGTTATGGCGCCATTTCCATAGTCTACTAAGCAATTATTCCTCTGGCGGTTGTTGAATATAAGATGATTATAGCCAACTCGGCGCTACGCACGTCGCTGGCTATCTATGTTAGGGAGTTTAAGAAAACCACGACGGTAACGGCAACGGGAACGTCGCTAAACAAAAGATTTGATGAGGAGAACATTGGATGTGCACGTGCGTTATAATTCTTGGTACATTTCTTTGCCGTCCTTTTCAAGACAACAACGTGAAATGACCAAATTCTGCGTTGTCTAGAGAACGTGAGCCACGACGGCTAATTCTTTAAATTTTTATTTCAAGTTTATCGCTATGTCCCAGATTCAGTTTCGTGAAGGTTTTGACGGTGATAAACAAAGTAAATAACTTTAGAGTATCGCGAGATTCGTAGATAAAATATAAAGTCATTTGTTAATCGACGTTGTCCTCGGCGTCGGCGTCGTGGCTACTTAAATTACCTAATCTCATATCCAACGCGCGCTCGTGGACTATTTGTTAAATTAAAAACGCCCTCAAAATATAGAAAACTAAATCAAAATTTAGGGGAAAAAAACGCCCCAAAACATTACGCGTACGCTCACCATAGTTGAAGGGCACAGTATAACGGATCATATGTCATGATGGCTAAGCCATTGTAAACTCTTGAATTGCATGATGAAGTGATCCAGTTTTTAATAAATTCTATTAGTATATTCTCAGCTCCGACTATTGCATTTCTAGCTCTCTAATTGGCTCAAAAACTCCGACTATGAGCCATTAGTCGGAGTTTTACCTAATATGGAAAATAATGCGCCAAGTTTAAAAATTTTCCGCACGAAGTTTTTAACTTCAGCTCTCCATAATGGCCGATACTGGCAGGTTTCAGGAGCTGTCTCCCTCTAAACTTCAAGAGATATTAGACAATGCTATCCCAGAAAAAACGAAGAAAGCCACAAAGTTCGGCATGAACATATTTAATGGTACGTATGTGGGAGTTTTACTCAAAAACTAGCAACAATTGTTACGTTCACTGTCGATATTTTGATAATTTATTCGTAACAACGACAAAAATTCTTACCTCGTTATTTACAGAATGGCTGTCAAGTCCTGTTGCCACAAAATTTTCGAAACGAATTGAAGACATGTCCAAAGAGGAGCTAAATGAATGCCTTAAATGTTTCTACACCTCCGCAAGGAAGAAAGACGGGAGGTATTACAAAAACACATCCATGAAGTCCATTCGAGCCGCCATAGATCGCTTTCTTCGCTCGCCACCAAACAACAAGCCTTTTTCTATCATCTCCGACGCTGTGTTTACCGAAGCCAATAAAGTTTTGGATGCCTTTGTAAAGGATCTCAGAAAGACGGGTAAAAAGCTGGAGTTGTCCATAAGAAAGCAGTGTCAAAAGATCAAATCCAGAGGCTCTTTGAAAGCGGCGAACTTGGGCCGGCCGACAGTCAAAATCCAGCCCAACTGCAGAGAACGGCATGGTTTCATCTCACCCTTTTCTTCGGACGACGAGGAAGAGAAAATCAGCGGCAGTTGAACCCTGGAATGCTCTCCCTAAGAACAACGCCTAGAGGTGTCGAGTATTTTGAGTTAAACAGACGACAGCCTGGTTCACTGCGCAGCACAAAAAATCATCAAGGCGGCCTTGGAGACTCTGAGGATGAATCCGACGCGAAGATCTTTGCCGTTGCTGGTTCTCAGAGGTGCCCAGTGAAAACAATCAAAAACTACCTACATCACCTGAACCCGAGTTCCGAAGCTCTTTTCCAAAAACCAAGAGACGGCCAAAGTCAGAAATTCAGTCCAACAGATGACAAAATCTGGTATTGCAACTCGCCGGTTGGCTCGAGCATGCTGGACAACATGTTGAAAAATATGAGCAGGCGAGCTGGCATAGAGCCCCATCTAACCAACCACTGCCTCAGGGCGACAGCAGTTACAGTTCTGTCTGACCATAACTGTGAAACCAGACACATAAAGTCTGTTACGGGACACAGATCAGACCAGGCGGTGGAATCGTACAATGATCGCCCATCCATAGAACAGCAAAAGAAGATGTCGCACGTTCTCAGTGATTTTGTCTCAGCCGGAGCCTCTGAAGCTTCCCCATGCACTGGTATCTCTGCAGCTGAGAAAGAAAACCAATGCCACGGCCAGCAAGAACGGCAACCTCAAAGTGAAGGGACAGTTTTAGTCCAAAATCAGTTCGTAAACACCGAGGTTCGGCAAAGCGAGCGAAGAAGCTTTCCGCAGGTTTTCTTCAACTGCAATGTCCAAGTTCACAACTACTACGGAGGCGGAGAATCAGGAAAATCTTCCTGAACTTTGAACACTATTTAAACACTTGAAAGCTTCCGAAGCGGTCTTTTTCCCTTGCATTTGAACGGTTGAATATTTCAAGGTTGATTTTGTTTAACAGTTGACCACAGTTTGTCGTTTGTGAAGCTGTCAAATTTCATTCAGCTCATTCAGTGATGTAATAATCAGGTGATCACGGCGCGCATGTGACCGGAAGTTGTATGTTTTTTTCACCGCTTTGTAAAATTGTTGAAATAAAAATCGGCGGCAAAAACCCGATTTGAGAATATACTAAAACAATTATTCCATTCGACCTTGTTGGATATGAAGTGATCATAACCAACTCGCGCTACGCGCTCGTTGGTTATTAATCACTTCATATCCAACGCGGTCTCATGGAATAATTGTTAAATAGACTCTTACGAGAGCTTGTCAAGGTAAGAGAGTGAATCCTCCATATAGGTCCTCTAACTAATGCCGTGTTTTCACGAGAGAGGTTTTCCACCGTTACTGCTTACCGAGGTTTCGCAACTAAACTGCAGTTATTAGAGAAGCTGTTTACAGGAAACTAATTAACTAAAGTAGGCCGCATACAACAGACGGTTTGAGGTTTTCTCGGAAACCAAGTGCTGCAACGTTGCTCAGAAACTATATTGGAAAATCGCAAAATTTGACTTAACTCCAATGCCGAACGCAGATCGTTGTCAATTTGCTTGCGGTGATGTTGTGCCAAACTCTCCTTAAATGTAAAGCTACTGTGTTTACACGATTAAAAATTTCACTTCAGTAAAGTTAAAACAAAACCAAGGTAAACACGTAAACATCACTCGTGAAAACACGGGCTAAAGCCTTGGTCAAACGGCGCATGATAGTCGATGATAGCTGATCAGTGATAGTCGGTGAAAATTATTTTTTAGACATTGCACCAGTTCTTCCGCGTATACTACTCGCGCGTTGCGTGGATGTTTTCGTGGAGGATTTGTTTATGTCGTTTCGTTTCGTTTCGTTTCACTGAGCCAAGGAAAACCTTCAACGCTGTGGGATGTCTTCTTTGATATTTTGATAACAAGCAAGGGAGCTTTGGCTCTCGGTAGTACATTTCGAAACTTAAATAGGAGTTTAAATACGTATGTCCCCTGCATAAACAATGACAACTGAATGAACGGCGGAGAAATGTTTAGACAAAACGAGAGCAAAGCAAACAAACGCTAAAACACAAGCTAGGCAACCGAACAAAAAGAGATGGTCGAAAGTGCAGGCAGACGCTCGCTGCCCAAGTAGCAAAAAGCAGTTTAAGCTGCAACGGCAAAAACGCCGAAGACAACGTCGATTAAAAAACGACTTAATATTCATCCTACGAATCTCGCGAGTTTAGATTCATTCAGTTTGTCTATACTGTCAGAAATATCCCAAACAGAATATATGTAAGAAAGCATCAAAATTCCGAAAAAGAAATTTAAAAAATTGGCCATCGTAAAGCTCACGATTCTCGAATATGCGGAATGTGGCTATTTCACGTTGTTGTTTCGTGACCTTTTGTAAACAACGGCAAAGAAATGAACAAAGAATCAAAACATATAAAATCAAAGTGGCTATGAGCCACTCAACTTGGAAAATGGATCGTCTGTAGACCGTGGCAATTTCGATGCCACTGACTTGAGGTTTTAATCCGTAGGTTAAGTTAAAGTTAGAGCTCAGTGGCATTGTTCAGAACTGGTGCAAAACGCAACTGCAAAAGAATAACACACTTGAAACATTCATGAAGTTATCGGTCCGAGAGACCGAGTTATCCTCGTCGGAGAAAGTACCGCTTCTTGTCCGATCACCAAAGCATGTATTAATTCTCATTTTCATTCCTCTCCTTTCTCTTTTTCGCTCTTTTTTTTCCCAGCCAATATCAGTGATTTTTTTCTCCCTTTGTTACCTTTCCTCGTCTCAGAAATTAAAAGAAAAAATGCATTCAGCGTAGAGTCACTATACCACAAGGACAGCACCGCGTCTTGTCCGCTCAACAAAATTCAGCCCTGTTCGGTGGGGTCCGTACCTGGATGGGTGACCAAATACGAATACCCCGTGTTGTAATAACTTCTTTTTTTTCTCTTTTTTTTTTTTTTTTTTTTCCCTTCCCTTTCCAAGGCGATATTAAAGACTGCAGAACTCCCAGCATTGGTAATGTCGTTTCGTCTATTACTCAACTATTTGTTCCTCCTTTCGCCATGTCCGTATTCAAGTGTGCTTAATTACAATATCGTATAAGTAAACAGCGGAACACGTCGTTCAAATTCTCAATTTCCTTGACTGTTGATTGTCTAAAACATTAAATCACGGCTTGCATTATTCGAAAATTCATACAGTTCGTCAATTTTGCCACTTTCAATGTCTTCTTTTACGGCAATCGAGTATGAGCGGACACCTTCGGGAAATGAGTTATTTATATAGCTACAGTTGTTTATATAATTACAGCGGGTAGCTTCTATGTATTAAAACGTTCATGCGAAAATTTATTCAATGTAGAGCATTTCTGCGATAAGATATTGGGTACTTGCGTCAGAAATTCAAAGAATAAGTAACTTGACACGGTGCAAGCGACTGTGAAAGGGCCTTAAACGGCGGATGTTCGAAACCCGGGGGGGGGGGTTACTCCTATATGAAAAGGTCGGGGTTGCTCGTCGTCTCAGGTACAACTCAAGGATTCTGGTCTTACTAACGAAACATCACCATTTTAGCTGCCAAAGTATCCTTTAGGGTGCACCCGAAGATATAATAATTAAAAGAAACACTCTCATTTAATTTCTGTTTTCAGGCTTGATTTCCGCTGATCTCTCGAATACGCGAGTCGCGTCTGCAAGTGCGCGCGGGATCCTTTCTTGAACAGTGACTAGTGATCGAACCTATTCCGTTTTAAGTGGTGTCTTTCAGGGGTCTGAAGATGATCGGGCAACTCCCATATTAGTCTCCTTTAGGAGTTGAATTCAGATTTTTGCGACAAACATCCATGACATTTTCATATGGGGATTCCCCACCCCACCGGGATTTCAAATGTCTAACAGGAAGTGACCCAGTGAAGGAGTGAAGGAGTGATGGAGTGATGGAGTGATGGAGTGAAATCGCTTCACCACTACAACTTGGAAAATAATATTTTCCAAGTTAATGACGTTCCCGCCATTCTGTCTCAGGTAGTTTCGAGAAAGTCGCTTGGGCTGTCCACGCAGTGCGCGAGTAACATCCTCGGAAGAACTGGGTACCATGTCTAAAATACGTTAGGTAGAAGATCTATATGGGGGATTCACTCTTATCTTGATAATCTCTTGACTCTTATTTAGTGGATTTACTTTTAACAAAAATCCCCAAAATTCTCCTGCAATAAAGGAAGGAAATCAATGTAAAATTACCCCGGAGGTCATCTTTTTCAGTTTCAGGCCGGCCAACTTTAGCCTACATGTTTGTGGAAAATTTCACCCAAGCGATCCCCGTTGACATTTCAGAAGTCACCGGCCTCGATTTGTTGCAAAACTCCGCACAATTTGTCAAGTTTAAACGGGTGCATCATGTGCGTTACATATGACGTCAACTTTATGGCGTTTACTCTCGTCGAATGTAGCTCGAGGCTAATGAGCTCGCCAAAATTCTCTCAGTCACTCTAAAATTATAGTACCTTGGAAGAGGACCATCGGCAACTAACGTGCTCAGACCAGGCTTCAAATTAGCTCTGCCCAAGCCCCGTACCGATTTTTTTGAAACGTAGTTTCTGTTACCGTGCGGCAAATTTGTGGAGTAGATTTCCGTCTAGCGTGAGAGCCATTAGATCTTTTATTAGCCTTAAAACAAGTAAATCAGTTTGTTTGTTTGTTTGTTTGTTTGTTTTTTCTTTTTCTTTTCTTTTTTCTTTTTTTTAAACTCAATCTTGTAATATAGCTGATGTTTCTGCCGTGTTTAAATAAAGTGAATTTATGCATGCTTTTTTTTTTAATCTCAATCTGCGACAAGGCCGCTCCTCAACTTCAAGAATATTCGAGGTATGATAACGATACTTATATAATGGCATAAGTATGTATGATGTGTATCGTGGTACGTCCAAAAATGTTTCCTTCTACGTGTTAATTACGTCATGAGATCCCCACGGCTACTATGAAAACTTTTAAATTCGCAGTACAGTAACAGGACATGCCAATTGTTACTAGAGAAATTTCTGGTTGGTTGCAAAGCTTTCCAACTTTTATTCAAATATTGAAAAAGTTATGAACAGTTAAAGTCAGCACGGGCACTTTCAGCATCCCGCCCTCTGCCTCGGTCAGTTCACAAGTGTGGCAGCTAGGGTTTTACACATTCTTTTGAGCATAATAGTGAAGTAAAAGAATCAGGCAGCACGCGGGAATAATACCTACAAAAACTGGCGGACAGTTGAGGGCTTTGGGCAGCCCAAGGGAGATCTGGGCATCAGTTGCTTGACTGTACGGTACATACAGGGCATGCCAACAGGTTGCGCTAATTCAACACTCGTCTGCTGCATCAGAGCCAGGTTTTTCATTTTCGCAATAACCAAGCTAGAGTAATGGAAGAATCCATTTAGGTGTAGCTCATGCTTCAACATAACAAGCGTTAATAATAAATATTAGCTTTTTATGTGGGCATAATGGAACATAACAGTGATGCCTTTCGAGCATAAACTGTGAGATTTGGTGGGCAAAATGTGTAAAACCCTACTGGCAGCGCCATGTTCAAAGACCGACCCTCAAATGCATGGGCGATCAACATGTATCTTACATTGAATTTTGTTTTCGTTTGGTTGGTGTCTCACTAGACTAAAACAACAGCAACTTGCATTGGGGAAAATAATGCAAAGCACTTCAGAAAGAAAAAATCCAAGAGGCGGGGCAAGCTCGCTGTCAATCATGTTCTTCTGGTGGATGAATGACGTCATAAAACTAGGAAATGGTCAACCGCTGACCGAGAAGAATTTGTTTCCTCTTCTTGAAGATTACAAAGCTGAGGTGCTCGTAAAAACTGCAGAAAAATGGTGGCTGAAAGAATCGAGAAGTAAGACACCACGTTTGTGGAAGGCAATGGCCGGACTTATTCCCTGGAAATCATATCTGATTATGCTGGCTTTACACACCCTTCGGTCTCTGAGCTTTGTCTCCTTGCCTGTTTGTCTTTGGCTTTTGTTAAAGACGCTAAATGATGCTTCGAATTCAGACATGAAGTTGGCATTTATCTACGTTGCAATTTTGGGGATGACAAGCTTAATACAAGCTGCGTCGACGCAACACTATGACTACCTCACTGAGCTGTGGGGATTGAAGCTGAAAGTGGCATTGATAGGACTTGTTCACAAAAAGGTAATGATTAACTAGCAGATTTAAAACTTGGATTCTGTTCTCTAATTTTGTTGCATCTTTCCGTGTTCCCAACGTTACCATGTATCCGTCCGTTTCGTTTACTCATGTATTTTCTATTCCAAATACCCAAGCCAAGAGATTGTACTTCCGAAGCAACATGCACAAAGTAATTTACAACTTTTTTTTTCGCGTCGAAGTTTGGACGATGGACGAATCAAAGTTATGTTTTACACAATGATTAGAGAAAATATGTGTTCCTCTATTCCTCGATCGTCGACAGATATAAAGAACATGCTGGGGTAGCAGATTAACCAACTAGACAAACGAACTAATTGTAGCTAATTGTCTTTTCTGTTTTTAGATTCTTGCTCTAAATCGTTGTCTGGAAACACTATAAACTTGGTCTCGAACGACGCACAAAAGATCGAGAAGTCCTTGAACCAACTGGGTATGGTGTTATTTGCTCCTTTGGAACTCAGTATCAGCCTGGTTATCCTGTGGTACTTGATTGGCTGGGAGGCCCTCGTTGGTGCTGCCTTTTATTTCGTTTTAGTCGTCTTTCAGCTGTTTATGGCGAGAAAGGCTGCCAAGTTTAGAGCCAAAGCGGCTGCTTTCACAGATGAACGGCTTGTGGTGATGAAAGAAATCATTTCTGGAATACGAGCGGTGAAGATGTACGCTTGGGAGTGGAAATTCAGAGACATTATCAGAGATCTTCGCAGGTAACAATGAATCGTTATTCTATGAAATTAAAATATTACATTGACTCATATATCACAAACATTGTCCCAAAAGGCTGGGTTTCGAAAATTGTGTCTACCTCATAAACATTGTGAGGCATAAATTCAAAACCTCTTTGACATTGCAGTTGTATATTCTGCTAGTTGGCATCAAAAGAAAGTTGTACCGCGCTGCGTGTTTTTAGTAGCCAAACCCTTCACAAAGGGCAGGACGCAATCCTAGGACCAGTGTAACTCCAACAGTGTTGATTAAAGAAAGAAGAAGAAAAGAAGAAATGTTCAAAAGCAAGATTAACCATCCTGCTGGAGAGTAATTCTCATGCTCCTCCTCCTGGCGAGTAGCAGGGAAAAAATAGTTAACGTGCACATAGCATATGTAGGGTGCAAAGAGTGTTATCACTCCTAGGGGACTACAAATGTTCTCTTGCCGAAAATGACATCACCGTGTGGAGGAAGTTATAAATAAGGGTGTTAAGGTGTTAATGGCATCATCTTAGTTACCGTCGGCTTGGCTGTTCCAGTCGCTTGGGCCAGCTGGGGAGCAGAAAAAAATGGGTGGGAGTGTTAGTTGAGAAGGCGCGAGAACACTGTGAACTTTTTAAGAGATCTTTATGAACGAGGGTCTTAAACCTAGTTTTTGCTAACCATTATTATGCTTGGAACATTAACCCTAGGACGTACAAGCTAATTCATACCCCCACCGTGGTACAAGGAGGGTGTAGATGGAGCCCCCCTCCCCCACCCCCTTGGTTTTCGTTCTGTTAGGGTAGAGCGAAATAAATTTGCGTTCATTAGATAACCCTGAGCTTGCTCTACAAGATGATACCATTTTTGTTGGTAATGGCGTCATTCTATCCGCCATCTTGGATCCGCCATCTGGGATACACAATAGACGTAAAAACAATTGCGCAGAGAATGAAGGAACAGCTACTGAAAGTTTCAGCCCCTTAAAGTAAATCGTCTTTTCAAAATTTTGAAAAAACCTTATGGGGAGGTGGCATCCACCACCTCCCCCCCCCCCCCGAATTGTACGTCCGAGGGTTAACCCTGCTCCTGTTAACGTTTGTCTTTTTACAGAAAGGAGATGACAATCATTCGCTTAAAAGGCGCCATTGTCTCCATGGTGTGCGTTTTGTTCTTCACCACACTTCCAATCGCCGCTCTGATTTCTGTAACAACACTAGTTATGACAGGAACGCAATTATCATCTTTTAGTATATTTACACTTCTTCTGAGCTTAATGACGATAAGAACTACATTTTGCTACAACTTGAGCATGTCCATGCAAATGGTCGCAGATGCTAAAGTAGCACTTGACAGAATACAGGTTTTCCTTGAAAAAAGGATGTCAAAGATGAAAGTAACCGAGCAATCCGAGCAGCATGGCTCTAAGCAAATTTTCGCAGAACAGGTTCATCCTGTTAATACTATTATAGTCCAGTCTAAGAACACTCAGAGAACAGTGGCTATCCAGCTGGCTAATATACCGAGAACAAGACGACTCCGCAGGAAATCATTTACAAACATTCACTGCCAACTCAGTACCTACAAAGACCGCAATCATTTCCTCTAGCTCTTTTCCCAAAGCTCCATTGAAAATGAAACTTAGCGATTCAGGCCCCCAAAAGCCTTATATCAGCATTCATGAGATGTCCTGCTCTTGGAATCAAGATGGCCCCGCCCACAGCTTAAGAGGCATAACTTTAAATGCCTCCAGAGGTGACTTGATAGCGATAACAGGGGCAGTTGGAAGTGGAAAATCCTCTCTGCTAACAGTCATTCTTGGAGAACTACCTCTACGCAAGGGAAAGATATCGTATCATGGCAAAGTGGCCTATGCTCCTCAAATACCCTGGGTATTTTCTGGGACAATAAGGGAAAACATTTTGTTCGGTTTGCCATTCGACCAGAAGAAGTTCCAGCGTATTTTAGACATCTGTGGGTTGACGAAAGATTTGGCGGACCTCACCAATGGAGACCTAACGGAAATTGGACAGCGTGGAGCGTCCCTCAGTGGAGGTCAGAAAGCACGTGTGGGTTTAGCTCGTGCAGTGTATTCAGACGCTGATATCTACCTGCTTGACGATCCACTGAGTGCAGTTGACACTAAAGTAGGAAGAAAACTTTTCAAGAGTTGCATACTGGACTATTTATCGGGTCGCATTCGCTTGCTGGTTACCCACCAGTTGCAGTGCTTGAAAGATGTGGATCGCATTGCTGTGATGAAAAACGGTTCAATCATTTGCCAGGGAGGATACAGGGAACTTACAGAGAGCGGCATATTCTCAGATTATTTGGAATTATCTCAGCCGAATGAGGATGATCCAAAGCGCGCAAACAGTGTGAGTCTTAACCAATTTAAGGAAGACGACGTCATAAAGAGGTCGTCATTTTCTTCGGTTTCGTTAGTGAATGAACACGTTGCACATAAAGTTAACATGTCTGTTGTTGACAATCTCAAGTTATCTACGCACCAAGAGAAAGAAAGTGACGGCGTTTCAAACTTGAGCGATGAATCGTCTCTCCACAAGTGGTCGCGATCGGTACCCTCAAAATACGCCCATCAACAGGCTCATGGCTTGAAAGAAGAGGAGGAAAATAAGAGAGCTGGAACTGTCACCTGGAGACTCTACTGGGATTATTTCAAAGAAGAACTGCCAGTTCCCATTATCGTACTTGGTGCGGTTTTAATGGTATCAGCACAAGGTAAAAAGACTAGAAATATATTTTTACTCTGACCCTATTTAGTCTGGAAAAGGAGAATCGAGGGGAAACATAGTGCCCCCGCAGTCAAAAATTGAAATAATAGTAATAATGGCCATGCAACTTGAAGTTTTGTTAAAAGATAGCGGTACATACTAATTACTTTGGTCCATTTAAGATAGCATGGATACTGTTGCAAAATACATAGGAGCACTTTTTTGGCACCCTATTTTCCCCACCGCACCCTCCCACTCGACCCTCGCAGGCTCACTGACGAAAACAAAATAACCAATCCTAATAAGACGTAATAACACGCCCCACTTTTGATAAAGTCATTCTAGGATGTTTGGCGTCCTTCGTATACCGGAATCTCGGCCAGCAAAAGTAAAAAGTAGCTACACGTTTTCGTGTAACTAGCTAAGTAGAAGTCTCATCCATTTTTGGTCAAAGGTTGCTTGTTATTATGTAAAAAAAAAAAAAAGAATCAGTAATAATAATGTGTTTTCTGATGTTTTTGCTTCAAGCAGAATTTGTGAAAACGTTATGTCATTTGAAATGTATGGTGTTAACTGGCTAAACTTAAGTAATTTCATCACTGTTTCAAAACAAAGAATTCTTGCACGCAAGATGAATTGCATCGCAAAATAAATCGAGTTGACAATGCTGCCGCTTAGGGATTTTCAAATACTTCAATGTAACATGTAATCCCACTTAAGAACTGAAACACGGCAATTCGGAATCAACTAATGACATTTATATTTAACTGGTGGTTGACTAGAATCGCAGAGATGTCATATGACCAACAAAAAGCACCAGCCACTCAAGTCATACACGCCTGTCTGGTGGCGGTGTCCATTATTGTCATGGCAGCATCGTGTTTCTTATTTCACTTCCTCCTTTTGAAAGCGGCTGAAAATCTCCACAATAAAATGACACTGACTACGCTCCATGCTCCTGTGCTATTTTTTGACACAAACCCAGCTGGCCGTATCCTCAATCGGTTTTCCAAAGATGTGGGTTGTATGGACGATGTGTTGCCACAGCTATTTTTACAGGCCGTCATAATTTGCCTTTCCTCGCTCAGCGCCATGTTGGTTCAGGCTGTAACAAACTACTGGATATTCTTAGTTCTTCTTCCACTTACTGGGATTTTGGCTTACTATGCACGCTATTACCTGAAATCCGCCAGAGAGCTGCAGAGGATCGAGGCCTTGAAATGCAGCCCTGTGTACTCACACATCACGGAGACGTTAAATGGATTAGAAATAGTACATACGTCGAACATGAACAGCGCATTTCTGGACAGGCTTCAAAGGTTAGTCTTGATCTAATCAATTACGATAATAATCAATATTTCTATGGCGCAAATCTGATCAAATGCGCCTTAGAAACTATGTAAATAAGATGATTAATAAAAAAAAATTATTTACAATTCTAGTGAAAAGAAAAGGAGAAATATCGAATGCTAATCAGTATAGCAAATGTAAATAAAAATGCCTTCAATTTGAACTTAAAACGTTCAAATGTAGTCAGGTGCTTGGCCATGTATGGCCTTAAAAGTAATTATTAATATCTTTGGAGTGAGCTGGTCTTACTAGTAAGAAGGAGAACCATTAGATATCAAATTAAGATACAGTCTTAACCTTGGAGAGTTAGGATTTGTGGCACTACACACACAAATACTTAACGACATACAATTACCGAATTCTTATTAGAGACGCGTCCGGAAAACCTTCTTGGACGGGAAACTCGTCTTCAGACGGAAACCTCGTCTGAAACCAGTAGAGGACGAGATTCCTGTCTCAAATTTACCCGTCTACTTTTCCGTTCAAATCGATGGGAGAAAAAAAAAAGAAGAAAAATTCGTCTTAGAGGAAACGCTCTCTCAAATTCATTCTGGACGCGAAAATAACGACGAGGTTCAGTCGCAATTTTCAGACCGTTTACAGTACTTAAATTCATATCCTATCAAACCGAATTCAGTATGCGACTAGTTTCCCATCTTCAAACCGGGTACGCATAAACTCATAAATAAATTGGGGGTGGGAAAAGGAAGTATATGATCTTGATTTTCCTGTGGAAACGTTAGGCCTAAATATGTAACTCATTCACAATGAAAGTCAGTTTCACATATCTTGTTTAGTCAACTTGCAATGTATAAAGTAACTTGTATAAAGTAAGTTATTTCCAAAGTAATCCCTTTCAAGTCACTTTTAGACGTAGTACCCAGTCCTTCTGCGGATAAACTTACCACTCTTGTGGCATTGATATTCTCATGGAAGATTAAAATATGTGTAAAGCTGCTTGGACTGTCCACATGAGAAAAATCCGCATCACAGGATTGTCTATTCCTAGACCCTCCTGAGATTACCGAAATCAGGAATGCTCTAAAAATAACTTGAGAAGGATTAACTTGACAATAAGACCAATATATACTCCAAAAATATACTCAATGCACACTCAATGTATACTCAATATACTCGATGCATACTCTTTATCCTCTCTTGCTTAAATTTAACCGGGCCCGTCCTTGAAACATAAAACTGTATTATTTACGTGCGTAAACAAACTGACTTCACAAGGTAAAAGATGTCTTCCAATAGATAATTACCTTTATGAGATGCGCCTGGAGGGATTCATGGAAGTTGTGTTCAACATCTTGTAGTATCCGGGTGTTTATTTTGATGAATACAACTGCGATGATTCCCTGCAGGCGCGTCTCACAGAAGGCGTCGGCCATTGTGTCTCTTCAGGTATCAAGACGAGAATACAAAAGCCTTTTTTATGGTCGTTTCCTGCACTCGTTGGTTGAGTATTCGCTTGGATCTTCTCTCCAGTCTGTTCGTCACGATTGTTGCCGTGGCCACTATGTTGATCACCAATAGTCCTGGTGAGTTGATGCAAGCTAAGTCGGTTGGGCATGCTATCCCGGATGTTATTTCTCACCAGTGCTCCCTTGCCCTCTATTTTCTGGCATTTTTATTCGATCGTTGAACGGTGGGTAGAATCGCGAGAGAACTGAACGCCAGCTCTCTATTATTTGTTTAGCTCACTTCCCTCGCCTACCTGCCCCAACCTCCTCGTGCTTTCGCGCTCGAGTTCGCCTCGCGCGCTTTTTATTTCGCATGTGTTGAAAAATAGAGAGCCTGTGAACAGTTTCCCTGCGACCACTCTCGGAAGCGACCAACTCTAGTTACGACCTCCATAGTGAAACACCGTTTCATTTGTCGTTTAAACTCTACAAGTAAAAACCCTCGTGGACCCTTGTGAGCGACTGCTCCCGTAAGGGACTGCATTTGCTTATGGGAAATACCAGATGGTTGTTTCCTTTGTTTTCAAGTTCTTTTTAACAACCTCTCAGAGAGTCTGACTCGTATGATCAAAACTTTTATAAATGCAATTCTGGGATAAACGTTTAAGCGATATGTCGAGTGTTCCCCCGGGGAGGAGCACTCCCAGATAAAAAGGACGGGGGGTCCTCGTCGGTTTTAATTTGGTACCTTTCAGGGTGTTCAGCCTCAGTAGGTCCACAGCGGGAGCTTTACCCGTACCTTTTAGGGCATTGAGCCGCAAACAATATGATAGGAGATACCTGACAATTATCTCATTTCTAATTTTGTATCATTTACAGCGGGGAGTCACAACTCATCAATTAAAAGTGTCTCGTTGTTATTTTAGAATTGGTAACTCTTAGGAGTGAAAAAAAATTCAAGCCACGCCCCCACAACAGGATCTCTTTGAGAGCACACCCGACCTTTTTATATGGGAGGACCCCCTCCGGGGGGGGAGGGGGAGGCTAAGAGATCTGGAAAGCGACCAATCCCAGATCTTGTTTAAATGTGTGGTCGCCCTCAGGCGAACAGCTCTAAATACGTGCGTTTTCTCGAATTTCGGATTTTCTTGTTGTCTTTCCCAGCCTTGGCTGGACTTGCCCTCACTTATGCATTGCAAACACTGGATGCCACACAATATGGTATACGACTGGCTGCAGAGGTGGAAAACTCGATGACGTCGGTCGAACGTGTCCTGACATACGCAAAAATCGAATCCGAACCCGGCTACAGCACAAAGGCTGTTCCTCCAAAATCTTGGCCACATGAGGGGAGCTTGGCGATACGGGATCTTTCTTTGGTTTACTTTGACGGAGGACCTCGCATCTTGAAGGACATCAACTTTTGTGTTTCTAGTAAGGAGAAGGTAGGAGTTGTGGGTCGCACCGGCGCTGGAAAGTCATCTCTGGTATCCGCTTTGTTCCGTATGCCTGACTATCTCGGAAAGGTAAAATACTGAATCCATTGCTTGTAGCGGCTTTTCAATACAAGGAGAAACCACTACGAAAACAAAGAAACATTTTTGGACCGACTCGAACAGGAGACCTAGAAAGTTTTTCAAAGTTTTGATTCGTTAAAACGTTTGCTCTCCAGTACAGTTAAGCCCACTTCACCCTCGCGACATCACGACATAAGAAGGACGTACGTTGTGTGTGTGAACATCCTGACATGATGACATAATAGCAACATAACAGAATGCAGAAAAAACTGATCTTTTCATTTGTCATGATGTTGATGTTCACATTACCGACATAAGTGATTACGTCGTTTTGTTGTTATGTCATTACATGTATGTCGCTGGTGTGAGCCATGCCTTAAAGATTAATGTTGCTGTTGCCTTAACATTATATTTAATTGTACTATGGATCTTGTGATTTTACGTAGGAAATATATAAATCATATTAAAATATGCCAGTGGAGTCTTGAGTTGTCAGTTTTTCTGTAATTGTCCCAGTTTCAGATTGTTTACCACTGTGTATATTCTGAAATAAGCGGAATGACAAATTACGCAAAAATTTATGTCGGTTCCTATGTTTACTTTTCAGGTGTCAGTTGATGGTGTCAATATTGTTTCTATCCATCTACAAAAGGCTCGCAAGTCAATGGCCGTGATAACCCAGGATCCGGTGCTATTTAGAGGCACGTTAAAAAGTAACATTGACCCATTTTCACAACACACAGATCAAGAACTTTGGGAAGCTCTGGAAGAGGTACAATTGAAACCTCTTGTGAACGAATTGCCAGGACAGCTCGAGTTCAAGCTGAAAGAATGTGGAACAAACTTAAGCGTTGGTGAGAGGCAGTTGGTGTGCTTGGCTCGTGCACTGGTCCAGAAGAGCAAGATCATCATCATGGATGAAGCCACCGCTAATGTGGATTTCAAGACTGATCGTCTGATCCAGGAAGTCATTCGCGACAAGTTTAAGGATTCCACAGTACTGACCATTGCTCATCGACTGAACACCATCCTAGATTACGACAAGGTGCTGGTTCTTGATGGTGGACAAGTGGTGGAGTTTGACAAACCTGAAGTGCTGATAAGGAAGGGTGGACTATTTGCTGAGATGATCAGAAGTCAGACACAAAAAAGAAAGAAGTGAAAATTACAGCATAGTGACCCAATGCGTACTTATCAAACTGTTCCTACTCAGATTAATAATGTAAATGCAGACTTTGTTATACCAACTAAAGTAAAAGGGCAAAGGATGTATAGGGAGTGAAAACTGGACAAAATAACAACGGATTTAAGAAAATGTAGATAAATATTTTTAGTAGTTGTACTTTTCGTTGCTACATGGTATCCTGGGGTAGTATACACTCAAATGGTCATATTCCACTGAACTGAGTCCCATAAAATCTGTGAATAGGAGCGCGCTATGCTACACATTTGGGATGCATGGCTGAGTCAAGAATCTTTACACTTGATGGCTAAAAATAAATTTACAAGTGTGAAGTGTTGCTAAAAAAAGATGGTGTGTTTGCAGTAATTGCGAGAAGCCAAATCAGAGTTGTGCGAAACATCGACAACAGAATATGGCATAACACCTTAAACGGAGATGGTTTATCAGTTGTTTTATATAATAATCTAATGAATACGCGCGCTCTGATTGGTCAATCAGCTATGGTTTATTGTGCCAGTAAACTCATGGAAATTTTGCGTGTCTTCAGAATTATTATATTAAAGCAATAGACCACAAGTTTTTATGGTTTATAGGCTGATAAACCACGCGGGGTGTTGAAGAACACGAGAAGAATTCGTAAATCACGAGCCGCAGGCTCGTGATTTACGAATTCTTTTCGTGTTCTTCCAACATCCCGCGTCGTTTATCAGCCTATAAACCATAAAAACTTGTGGTCTATTGCTTAATTCGCTGAGTCTGAAATACACTGGGAATGTTTCCCCTATTCAGCTGTGAGGGTTAACCTGACTCGGGAAACAAATTGAGTGAGGAAACAACAATTTTAGAACGACATGTCGTAATAATCGATACAAGTAGACCATTAACACAGTCAACTCTCGTCTTGCGGATACCCCGCTGTTACGGACGCTCGCTATTACGAACAAAATCCAGATCCCCGGACACCACGCATTTCTCATATAACATAATTATGTAAAGTTACAGTCTGCTGTTCATCATTTGTCAAAATTCAATTCAAAAGACTTCTAGAATGTTTATTTTCACAACAGTTCTTCATTACAGTGCTGGAAATAATTTTTCTTCTTTAACAGGACAAGTGTCCTTTCAAATCTTCATTTTGGTCGGACATCTTATCAATTTGACCGGACACTAATTTGCATAATTGATGAGTGGGTGAGTGAGTGAGTGAGTGAGTGAGTGAGTGAGTGAGTGAGTGAGAACTTTATTTGAGTGTCAAAAACCTTATAGCCTGGAAATAATACACCATACTAATTAGGGGACACTGCTAAAAAAAACTATAGTAGTACTAATATTAATACAATAAAAAATAAATGATTTGAAGGGCATTATGTGCAGCATAGGATGCAGCCCTTACAGCCGGTGTCGATTAAGCGAGTTATATTCCTTTTGCGAATATAGTTTGTAAAACCTGCAGTGTCTTCGCTGATCTGTCAGCCATAGACAGTTTGCCCCATAATTTGGGTCCTACATAACGTAGAGAGTGCTTCCCCTAAGTAACAGTGTTGTATCTAGGAGTAGAAAAATCTGATTGTCTCAGGTTGTATGCGGAAATATGCTCGTTAAAAATGTTACAGATGCTTTTAGGACATAGCCTATGTTTAACTTTATACATGAGAATACAGATGTCTTGTAAACGCCTGTTCGCTAGAGTTGGCAACTTGGCTGTCTCCAGTAGCTGAGTATAGCTAGCATGCTTGTCCTTGTAAACGGCCCTCAAGCCCCTTTCCTGTAGTCGTTCAAGTTTACGTGCATCGCTAGCTCTGCAGAAGTGCCACACTAGGTGACAATAAGTAAGGCAAGGTAGTACAGCTGACTTGTATAACTGAAGTTTGGCCTTAGTGGGGATTAAATTCCTTAGTCGCATTAGTACGCCGATTCTCTGACTTGCCTTTATGTAGGCTGAGCTAACCTGTTCCGAAAAATTCAGTTCGGAGTCAATAGTTACCCCGTAAAAGTTTAAGAGTATCTGGTGTCTCAATTTTCTGATTGTTAGTATAGATCACTGCACTAGTGCCTGAGTCAGTTGTCTTGCTGCAGCCGATGTTCAACGTCTGATAGTTCTTTAGGTTTCCGGCCAGCAAGTTGGACTCGTACCACTTTGTTGCCTAATCCGCACTTTCACTAAGCTTGGATGTAACCTCCACTAGATCATGACCACGTGACCATTGATTAGCATAATTAATTAGCATAATACAAGTTATTAACTTAATCTACAAGATGACTGCGCGAATCTCTCCTCTTTATCTCCTGATTATATGTCCTTCAAGCAAACCTGGTTTTCTATTGAATTTTACCATTAAAGGAGCACAACGCTGACTTGGACGCTAGTTTTCGCACTTTGAAAAAAGTTCACCTCAACCTGAAATCAAAGTACATCTAGAAATCCGTTTCAATCTTTGCAGTGTTTTTCTTGACTTTCAATCGTTCACTGAAAAACCTGTTTTTAAGTGTGCTTTTGCTCAATCCTATGATACTATTTTTATCATATTTGGTTAAAAACAGTATCGATCGCGTCTCTGTGATATGCAAATTAGCTATGAAATCGTATCTAATGCGCGTATGCACCAGCTGACTGTGTCCCTTTAAAGCAGGAGCCCATCACTAGGAGTGTACAACTATCCCAATTATTCCTGTACCGGCGTTTTCACAGACCACTCTATTTTTAGTTTGAATTTACCGCGAATTCAGCCCCTCCCCCCGGGAACCTCAGTGACCAATCACAAGCATGGACTTTATAATTTCACCAGAAGATTAGGTCGACATGTCCACCTGAGGCCGCCATTTTTCTCCTTACTGATTCGCGCTCGTATAGACCGGAACTGACCTTCTTCGTGGGAAAAGAAGCCTAAAAATAGACCGCTCTGTAAAAATACCATGACACAGGCTTAGTATAGGAGTTGCAGGCTCCTAGTGATGTGCTCCTGCCCAAAGTTGACTCAAGGGTACAAACATGAAGTGCTAACAGCATATCGCAACGCACGTAGTGAAAAGGCATCACGCAGAAAGGTATCACGCGAAAGGTATTACTCTTACTAAAAGGTATCACGCGAAAAGGCATTACGCAAACAGGCATCACGCAAAAAGGCATAACACTTCTGCGCTTCTGCTTGTGTCTTTACACGTAATCTCCCTCTCAGTCGCACCATAATAAAGGAGAGGTTTAGCTGCAGTAGTGAATTCATGTTCAGGAGCTTCTTGTACTATCGCCAATGTCATACGAAGAACGCTCAGCACTTGTCCGCCATCCTGAAAAATACTCGCCGATCTCACCGATCGGAAAGAAATGCAATCGTTTTTGATTCCATTGCTCACTTGCTGTATTAACCCTTTCAAGGCACGCCTCCTGTACTGAATTAATACCTCGCGAGGGGGCAAAAAACTTGAGAAGCCTTGAGATGCCTTTTCGCGTGATGCCCTTCAGCGTGATGCCTTTTCGCTTGATGCCTTTAAGCGTGATGCCTTTAAGCGTGATGCCTTTTCAGGTGATACCCTTAAGTGTGATGCCTTTTCGCGTGATGCATTTTAGTGTGATGCCTTTTTGTGTGATGCCTCTTTGCGTAATGATTATTTGTAGAATCGGCTAGTTGCCATTCAGCTTTGGATTGATGCATGTACAATTTGGATGATTTGATATCAATTACTGAGTATTGAATTTTGTCATAGATATACCTCCATACAAAATATGGGCTCAATGATTAGTCAGAAAGGGTTCCTTGTATAGTCTGCTCCTTCAGTCTCAGATGAGAATGATGTGAATAGTAACTGGCACGCCAGAAAGCTTCGCATCGTTGTGTTCTGCTTAAGAAGTGAACTTGAAATATAACGACAGATATAGAAGGTGGACCTTATGACTGAATGTTCAGGAAATCGAGAGGGCCCTGGCTCGTGTCCAAGGCCGCATGTATTTTTATTCGATAAATCTGGCATCTGATGTAGGCTGCCAGCTTTTATCAAGAATTATTTTATAGCAAACAAGTTAACTAAGAAAAACTAAATTCTAGTTGGTTTAAATAACGCTAAGATGGTCCCCTCGCAAATTAGCTTGGGCAACTTCCTTTTTTTTATATTTTGAAGGCTCCAGAATCAAAATGGTTTCTTGTCAATTGTAAAATTATCCAGTCATAAAAAAACACAAAAATATTTTATTTTGCACAGATTCGCGAGAGAAAAAGAGAAAGATTTTCCCAATGCGGACGCCAGACTAGTCCCGATATACTTCAACCCACTCATCGCTGATCTCAAACTGACAAATTACAATTAAATTCGTTTTCAAACATCTGATATTAAATTTGTCGAAGGTCTGCACGGGCATCGTGTCAACCCTCTCCCTACTTCATTCATCACCCCTCGCATCTGAAAAGACGACCAAAGACGACCACTCACTCCTCCAAGAAAATAAGAACCAATTCTTTTTTTAAAAAAAAGACGATTTACTCTAACGGGGTGAAACTTTCAGTAGCTGTTCATTCATCCTTTGCGGAGATTTTGATATGTCAATTGTGTGTCTCTCATTTTTGACGTTGCCATGGCAACCTCGACTTTCAACTTTTTTGACATAATCCTGTTTTTTTTCCTGGTTTCATATACATTTCATGAGCATTCTAACTAGATTTTGCGTTAATTTCCATTATTTTTTTACTTTTTAAAACATAGTGAAATCCAAGATGGCGGATTAAAGATTGCGGGTCAAATGACGTCATTTGACTTCGTATGACGTCATAACCAACAAAAATGATATGATCTGTTGAGCAAGCTCAGGGCTGTCTAACCAATGTAACTTTATTTCGCTGTGCTTTCAACAGAACTAAAACCTAAGTGAGGAGTTTTATCAATCCCCCACCTTGTACCACGGTGGAGGTATGAGTTAGCTTGTACGTCCGAGGATTAACTTTGCTCGCGCTATGAGCATGAATCATTAACTATACGGAATATACCATTTTGCTAATGCTAGCTCCAGTCCTGTTACATAATCAGTTTATGTAAGTCCATTCATTCCGTCAGGTTTCAGGTACAGTCGTAATGTAGAGTGTTTGATAATTAGTCTGCGTAGTCTCCAGAGATGATTCTGGAACTTTCCAAGATTTACATAAGTTTAAAAACTCGTGAGGTTAGCTAAACATTATTCATTATTAGTGCGTGTGTGTTCAAGGAATAAAACTTTTGTCAACCGGAGCAGTTAACAAGCCCCTTGTCAATGGGGGCAAAATTTCAACAACTTAATGAATTAATGAGGCCATTTTTGGTCGAGTGATCACTTCGTGCCCCCACAAGGGAATGGACCTAGGAAATATTTGCATTAGCAAAATGGCTTATTTGATAAGCAATAGACTGCAAGGCTGATACTACGTGAAAAACGTTTGGAGACACTAACATGACAAGAACCGATAAAGTAGGATCGCAACAGTGGACAGCTGTTTCGCACTTCTTGGGGCTCGTCAGCACTGTGTAGCGAAGAAATGTAAAGCCTTGCAGTCTATTGCTTGTCTTCATACATTTTTTTGGCTGATCAGATCTCTTGTAGATCCTACGTTGGCAGCGTTTATCGTGTGCGGTCCCTTGCAGTTTCTGGTTTCTCATTTGATACTATGATTTTTCAAGCTGTGATATAAAATATATAATATATACGATCATGTGTTCATCTACAAACCCATTTCTTACGTTGAGAGAATTCATATTAAATCGCTGTAGTGGTTGCAGAGAGAACTGAAAGTAAATACGGAATGACAAATGACGTTCGCAATTACCTTGCAATTAATTAAGCGAAGTGCACGAACCGAAGACGATGAGGTAATTCAACCTCATTCCCAGGCTATCTCATCTTTCCCCTCCCCTCTTGATCCAGGGGGCGGGAAGATGAGAGACCCTGCCTGACAACGAGGTTGGGCTTACGAGGGTTAATAGATGATTAAAAAGGACGCTACAAGGTGAAATAAGGAAGGGACTCTTCTTGCTCCTAAAAGGACATAGGAAGTTTTCATTCATAATATTTTAGTTCACATGTTTACATCGCACTTTGCGGTAATTAACAATTAGACCCGTAGCCCTTGCGGGCTACGGGTCAATAGCCCATGAGGCGAAGCCGAATGGGCTATTGACCCGTGACCCTTGAGGGCGAAGGGTCTAATTGTTTTAGTATCACCCAACTAGTCGGACAGAAAAGGCAATAATAAAGTTAGCAAATGCAAGTTGAAGAAATATTTATTTGGGAATAAAACGAAAGAAAGCGTCACGCTCGATGGCGCCAATTTCGTTACTCGAGGACTATTACTAATAGTCCTCTAGTAGCGTAACCAATCAAAATGCAGGATTTGCATTAGTCCACTAGTTGGGTGATACTAACTAATAATAGTTCCCTGTTATCAGTGCTACCAGCACTTCGAGACATTGTTTTCGACGCAGTCACCTTCATTAAATCATTTTAGTTAAGAATCAAACGAAAGAACTAATCTAATATAAAACTATAACCCTCGGCTATTCTAATAATTCAATATCTTGGTAAAGTTGTCGTTTGTAAACGGATCAGAGAGCGACTTATTGAAACGTTTTTGTAACAAATAAAAACATAGGCACGCAAGGCGTGCAAGAGTGTTTTTTTTTTTGTGAAGTCTCGGAGATAGGAGCATTCATGGAGCTGTTTACAGTAATAATTTGGTTAATTCGACAAGTTATTTTGGTTGCGGTGTACAGCAAGAAAGAAACTGGGAATTGATGATGTACATACGATGTTACATCGGTAATGGTAAGATGACTAAATAGTAAGCCATAAAATGTTTGACTGAACAAACTACAGTAATCTGACACATCTCCAAATTAATGTAGATACCATCTTATTTTTTTTTTTTGATTCGTTCTTTGATAAAACCCACACTGTGATTGGTGTGACACGTGCACATGCATAATTCCCTCACTCACCGATCACATAGCCCTTCCAACCCCCAAGAGGAATTTTTGCTCAAAAATACCCAAGTTAAGAGACCTTTACGCATTTTATACGAGTCCTAAGTTTACCCTTTTTACACAACACAACACAACAACACTACTTCACCGAAAATTGAAAGAAAGAGAAAAAAACCTCCCTGACACATTGAAAGTCCCATTTAATTACATTGCACTTTAACTTGGTGCCACGCAGTCTTCAAAGAACATTTGAGCAGTTTTGATACTTTTTACCTTTAGAAATATCGGACTGAAAAGAATGTCATAAAATGCTCATCAAATAAAAATGAACTGCTTCTGGAGAAACGTAAAAACCGTCCAGAAATGAAAGATTTTTTTGTTTAATATCCTGGGAACAATAGCCGATAACTTGTCAGCTCTAATTGAATTTACTCCCATATAAAAAACAGAAGTGTTAAGTTACCATTTGTAACTAAAGATAGCAAGCATCTCGTGGGAACAAGTGGTGACGATTCGTCAGCTCTAATTGGATTTACTCCCTTGTGAAAAACAAGAGTGTCAAATTACCCTTTGTAACTAAAAAATAAAAATATCTCGTTATTTTTGCATGCAACAAGAACAAAACAATCGTCACCTGCACTTACTATTGTAAACGTTGAAACTGTTTCAAATCTAAATAGTCTCGTCTCCTCTAAAACATGTCCTAAGAACTAGAAGCGACGATTCGTGACCTCTAATTGAATTTACTCCTTGTGAAAAACAAAAGTATCAAGTTACCTTTGTAGCTAGTTGCATTTTC
>NC_138154.1:12822081-12842081 GCF_964199315.1 Orbicella franksi
ATTTCTTAAAAATTTCACAGGGTAATAAGTTTAATTTCCATCAAGAATTAAAAGCATCAGATTGTTCTCTGGTTGTTTTTATGTAATTTGTCCCTAAACTGCAAACTTGTAGGGATTGTTTTGTGAGTTAACGAGAGTTTCCAGATGAGACTGAGACAAGCTAAAAAGAGAAGAGAAAGGACTGAAGAGTGCGGATTGAGGGAGGGGTTCTCCATGCTAAAATGGAAAGCAGAAGAGGCCAAAATGTTCAGTTTGAATTTCTCGAATACTGTGACGATTCGGGAAGCAAGTGTAAATCTAGACAATTATTCTGTAGCGCACACGCATTCTAAAACACGTTATTATAGGATACAAGCGACAATAGTTCATTACCAGGAAAACGTGGGTAACGCAGTTATATAGGTGTTTTTTTATTCCGTTTCATAATTTTAAGATAATGTATTACACCCACATGTTTCTCCAGTACTATAGAGCCACGGCACGATAACTAAAGAATAAGAGACCAATCCCATGCGTTGTGGTACCAACACCTTTTTTTGCGCACCAAGCTAACTCATTTTTTTAAACATTTTCAAAGAGCTGAGATAAAATGAAAGTCTAACCCGAGGCCCTTCAGGTGAAATCAATTTTGGTGAAGATTTTTTTTTTTTTTTTACCGTAATAGAACGTCAATCGCAAATTAATCACAAGATTTCTACTTAAATTAATAGACAAGAGCAAGTAAAGCAGTTGCTAAAACAAAATATTAAAAACATCTATACTTACGATTGCGCTCCCTAGCTCTTGTCTTCAGGAAATTACGAAACCACTTATAAAATCACTCACTCTGCTTTATTACTAGAGATCAAACACCTCATCGAGGAATTTTTAATAGGGAGGTATAATCTTTGACTGCCTATTTTCTTTAAAAAAAAATGAAAAAAACTTTCACGGATTAGTTTTACAAGAACTCACTGATTTCAATGGGCCAACCTGTTTTAGTTTGAGAAAAAAAAAGTTGGCGCAAATATTTCCTGGAACGAAAACCTCCATCCACCTCATTTTTATTCTTTGGGTTAAAAATCAAATTTGGGGATGGCCATTGTCCTCTCATAAACGATACACAGGCATCGGTTATTCTCATTATCATATATAGATTTGGCCAAGCCTAGAAATGGAGCTTCCATGAAATACTACCTCATTATAGGAAATTAACGATGCATGTTGCCAACGCGAAGAAATTTGAAATTTACCTTACACAAATTAACGCGAATTTTCCAGTTAGGCTAACATACATCAAATTAACACGACATTTTCGAAAACAATGTGCGCCTCGCTTTATTTTACGCGAGTTTGCCGCAATACAAACGTCTCTAAAAGAAACACTTTAGGAAGAAAGGCTGAAGAAGTTAGCTATCCCCTCGGTGAACGGATTAATACAAAGGCCAGTACTCAAAAGATATATTTTGAACTCAATTCTTAAAGAAGAACTATCAGATAGTGACTCCGAAGCATTGTTAGTGGAGTTATGAGCAGATGAGGTTTTGTTATTGAAATAAAGGTGCTGTAAAACAAAAATGATGTAAAATAGTGTGATTTAAATTAACATCGACGTAAGTTAAGATGCATTAAATTAACACGATTCTTTTATTATTAAAGAGCATCGTTAATTTCATCACATCGACACAATAACCTTTAAAGAAATTTACCAAAAAGCATTCCACCAAACCGAATGAGCAAAAAAAAAAAATTTACATAAACACAATATGCATATCGCTACATCTGAGTAACAAATAGCAAATCCAGTCTCAACGAAAGATGGCCGAATGAAAGAAAATCTTAAAGAAGATTCGTTTAAGATTGATTATTATTCAAGGTGTAGGCAAGAAATGCACTAAGAAGACGGTAAACGTCCAAAATTTCAAAGACTTGCGGTGTTCAAGTTGAATAATTATATTCACGCTTAGGCATAATTCAAATATTTTTGCCGAAGGCTTTGCAGTTATTTTATAGGCAGTACCTTTACCGGTATTTTACCAATAACTTTTGAAGACATTCACCCAGGCATTTCACCCAATACAAATCGTAACTTGTTATCGCAATAATGAGGTCAACTTCGATCGAAAAATAAGTTTATTTTAAACCTACGAATCTCGCGATAATCTTGAGGTATTCAATTTGTCTGTTACCATTATAACTATCCCAAACAGGTCACGCAGTGTTGAAGTCGGAAAAAAATAAAAAGTTTGACGTTGCACGTATCTACGCAAAATACCACAAAGTCATATAACACGTTCTACTGTATAATGAAGGGTCTGCATATTGTACACTTTTAGTCTTAGCTACATGGGAATAGCGAGCCTAGAAAGCTGCGATCTCCTAAAGCTGCTGTAGGAAAAGAGCTGCTAAATCTAAGAGCATAGAGAAATGCTAAATTCGGAAATTTACGGCAATAGACGATCAAAATATGCACAACTCTCATATGATTGAGATGTAACCACGCCTCCTGGAAGAAACAAATAATTTCACCCAGTTATCCAATTAAGCACCTTAAATGTCCTCGCCCCGGAAATAGCACAAGCCTTAGCAATAAGATCCCTGTCCATTGCTATTTCACGTTTCGTCTATATGTGCTCGTTTCCACAATGAAACAGGCCAATCATTTAATTCCATGACAATTACGAAATAATAGCTCACGGATTGAGATCAGTTGCATCTTTTCAAAATTTCCGATGAACTAATTAGTTGCAAGAGTTAAGTAAACGATTGTGAGGAACGTACTTCTCGCTGCAAAATAGCACTAGAGATAGGAAAGTTTACACTATTCAGTTTTCACTCAATAATTAACAAGTTACTCCTTTGTTCGTGTTTGTTGAATAGGCCATGTTCGATACATCAACATTCTAAAATGGGTCTGAGCCTTTCAGGACAAACCTCTGTATTTGATGGTGTTTTCTTTGTATCCAAGTCTCTTTTGGAAATTGAGGGAAAAAAGAAACTTTAAGAAAATTGCAATTTGTCCTGAAAGCCTCTGTGCCATGCTAGAATATTAATATGTTGAACGTAGCCTATTCGCCCACCTGTTATGGACTCCCTGAGGGCAGGTCACAGTCTTTCTGCCTGTCATGCATCAAAACAACCGTTTCACTTCGTGTACATATTTAAACAATAGCTAATTGATAAATAATATTGGCACCCGTTTAAAAATATAGTCAGTGGTCACTCAATTTCTTATATAAGCTGAACATATATTTGATTTTATATTCTCGTCCTTGCAAAAAAACAAAACAAAAAAAAGCTGAGGAGCAATGGAAATTCTCGTTTTGGGGAATTTTGAACCAAATTTCGTTTTCAAGCTAAACATTGTTGGCTTCTTGAAATCACTGAGCTATTGTGATATTAATCGTATCTATAACAAAATTCTTGATCGTGATTGGTTCTCTGCCTTCCTATTTGTCACGTTATCGGCGCGCGATCACGTGGGTGTCCAATTACAGGTGTCGCATTTGAACTTTTTGTAATCGGATACCTATGCTATTTGCGCGTTAATCACGCGCGCTTTAATGGCTTCCTTCTTAACGTGAAAGCGCTACTACCTTTTTCGCTCAAAATATGTTTTCCAAAGACTTTTTAACTTCGAAATTTGTTAAAGATACGATTAATCAGTAACTGGACCTCGTGTCGCACAATTCAGATGGTAACCGTGCTCGTCATTTCAAATCGCGATTACTCCCTGAATTGTACTCCTCTCGATCCAATCACTGTTACTAATTAATAGGCCACGTCCGATATACCATTATTCTAGCATGGATCCGAGTCTTTCGGGTCAAAATTGCAAATTTTTTAAGTTTCTCTTGTCTCGCGATTCCCAAAAGAGACTTGGATACATAGAAAACACCACCAAATATAGAGGTTTGTCCTGAAAGCCACGGAGCCATGTTAGATTATTGATATATCGAACGTGGCCTTTTAGGCAAAGTTCTCTAGCTTCAATTCCCGCTAAAGCAAAATAGGCAGTCGAAATTGCATCTCTCTATAAACACTGCATCGCTGAGGTGCTTCAACCCGTACAATAACTGAAGCAGGGTTATTTTGTCAGTTGTCTGAATGGCAAGATCAAGGAATCGTTAGTATTGATATCTTTCCATATTTTCTCTCAACGGTCGTTTAAAGGTCTCTTAACGTTTTTCTTAAATAAAAATATTCGCAAAGCGTCGCCATTTGATTTCAGTTTAGAAATAATTTAAAATGAAAGTGTTATAAAGTGCTTATAGCAGCATTAGGTCACGCTGAATTTGTCTTTTGTAAGATAAAGGTTTGACACCGAGTATTTTTTGATGTTTCGTTCATAATAATGAAGGCTCAAACACCAGCCGAAACGTCTTGAACGAAACATCACTGAAAAATAGTCAGTGTCAAACCATTATCTTACAATGTTAGCTCCTGACTACTCCTACTCTATTTTTTAAACGAATTTGTCTTTTGTCGGGGGAATGTTAGGAGTTACAGAAAAGTGAATACATAGTTGAATACATCACCGTAAGACAATGCAATGGAAGATTCCAAGCAGGAAACGTCTATTTTTACCACAATTGCTACTAATCTCGCAATCTGACTGGCTAATTTGCCGTTGTTGATAAGAGTCCAGACAACGCTGCTCGCTTTAATGTTTCACGCAATGCCTTTTCCAGCTCGCGCTCTGAAAAAAGCATTTTCTTTGACGTTGATGTTGTGGTAAAAAGCAAATCGAAATGTGGTTTGGCGTGGTCTGTACCGCGTATCGTTGTCGGTAAGAGTACAGACCACGCTAAACCACATTCGGTTTGTTAAATACCGCATATATCACCCTCGCTAGCTAGACAAGAATAACTTTGCCGTTAATCAGGTGTTTATACCCCCTTTAAGACCTACTTAGAAAGATCACTCCACTCTAAGAACACAAGGCACAATGGTTTCTCAGCGAAACTACCTAAAGTTCGCCTAGAATTTGGGAAGAAGAGCTTTCACTTTCATGGAGCGAAGATTTTTAATGCACTACAAACCGAATTTAGATCCATATCTTCAAGACTTCTATTCAACAAATGCTTAATTGAACATTTTTGCTAATTTTGTACGCCTTTTTTCCTTATTTTCATTATAGTTTCTTTTACAGGATCCCATCTATATCTTAAGGATATTACACAGCGGCGTGAAGAAATGAATTTTATTTTCGAGTGGTTAAAACAATATTTACGAACGAACGCAGCGATTTTTTTTTGCTTACACGATTGACAAAATTCCCGCCATTTTTTTCACTTGGAGCCTGGTGCGAAGCCAAAACGCGCGCATGCTTATTGCGTTTACGCCCTGAAACCCTGATTCATTATGGACCGCTCACATTCCCTTGCTAGAAATTCTAGGTTTCCATTTACGGTAAACTAGGTTACGCCGCCTGAACGCAAAACAAAACACAGCACAGAAATAAAAAGACATGGATTCGGATAATGAAAGCTACCAGCGAGCAAAAACCTTTTGTCCCCGCTGTTGGGGACGCCGGCAATTTATCAAGCACTGTAATCAATCAAGCTTACATCTGCCATGCCTCTTCACAGATTGGGATTATTTTAAAGAAAATTTCTATTCTGACATGCGCGGGTGATTCTTGCGAAAAAAAACAAGTTTACATTTACTTTTCCCTTGTAAGAATAAATATCGTTAGCCGTCTCTTATTGTTCGCAGAGTGATAGGGCTTTTCATGAGAGATCTTAGTTTTATCATCGCTTGCTTCGTTTACCATCTTAGCTCGAAATCAAATATGTTTGGCAAAATAAACAATATGCCATGCGCAGCAGCGCTGCCCTTCATGCATGCTGGCGCAGACATCCAGAATCCAGCATCCCTGTATCTCAATGGGCGCGATTAGAGTGGCCTGCCTCGAGCCCAGTCGCCCGCGCGATAGTCAAAAAAATTGGACGATAGAAAATTACTAAAATTTACTGAACGTTTTCCGAGTACTTTCGAAGATCACCCGAATTCTTCCATCAACGAATATCACCCGAACATTTTGGAACACCTGCGGCAATCACCCGCCCTATTGCAAGGATTGCCGAAGATTTAGTACGATTGCCGAAAATTGCCGAAGATCTACCACGCTCGCCGAAGACTTTTGAACCGCGTTTTTGGAAGTTTTTTAAATATTTTCAGAAACGTTCGAAGGTATTGGAATACCAAACACACTGCAGTCTACCTAAGGAAACAATGTGTAGACGACCTTAAATAGCATGTTTTCAGTTAGTAGTCATTTGATTATTCTCATGCAATTTGGAATAAACAAGTACTAGCTAGCCTTTGAAAAATTTACTCGTGCTTATTCAGTCCAAATTGCGCTCGAAATCATACGATTACCTACACATACATGTTATCAGCACATCCTTTTGATTGCCATAATTAGGCTAATATGACAATGTTGTCAGCCGCCTGCCCGTTGAGCGACCTAATTATAAAAGTTACTTCTTTTCGAATACTGTCTTAGTGCTTTCTGTGCAAGGGAATATGGCTGTAGTATTCATAACCCTGGTATGTCCAGTCCTGTTTAATGGCAACCGTGTAAAAAGCTAGGAATCCTAGAACTCTAATATCTTTTTATTGCCTTTCCATCTCTCTGGCAAGAACAGTATTTGTAGTCTTATTTCACTTTTTTACAATTAAATTTACAGCCAGAGATAAAGAAAGTAGTCCTGTTACTAAGCTCGACAAGACGAAACTACCCAAGAAGATGAAAGATATCTAAAAAATGTTGGAGAAACTGAAAGTCTCATAAAATCTGATGCCGGGTGAGTTACTAAGAGTGGATTTTGTGCTTAAAGCGATTTTTCTTTGAGTATGGGAAAGTAATTGGTTTTGCACTCACTACGCTTCGCGATTGGTCTAAAAACTCGCGTCAATTTTTCATCCAATCAGCTGAAGTAAAACCAAAACCAATCGTAACTCGCTCGCACACGTTTTCCCGCGCTTCACATCAGCTACATGTAACTACGTATATACGTATATATCGAGTATTGTCTTTGTCCTTTGTGATTGGCTTGAGCGACTCTTTTGGTTTTGTTTCTTTTTTTGACACTCACTTAAAAACTGCTCTTTTGTCGGACACAAACACGAAGAAACATAAAGAGCCCCATCCCATGCTCACGAACGAGAAAAATAAAAAAAGAAGCAAAAAAGCCCAGGCTAAAGAGAGTTAACTCATCGTTTATCGTTAAATGTCTGTTGTCGATGAATAAGAGCGCCCGCCGGTGCGTGTTTTGTACAGTCAGTAAAACATGTCAAATCAGACTTCCCCACTTTCATGTGAAAACGTACATCGAACTCATATAATATCTCTAGTTTTCATGATATGTTTAAGATTGATAAATATTTCAGAACATATTAAAAGCTTAGCTGAAAATATGTGAATACAGCAGAAATAATCAGCAAATACGATGACGCTTTGATGGTTGAGTTGTCAAAACTCCTTTTTTACAATAACTGTCTAATTTCTCGCGCGCTGATTGGCTCGTTTTTATCATCAATAAGAGTACAGACGGATAAAATTTTAATTTATGCGAAGCTTTCAAGTTCAACTTTCAGCTGTCAAACTGTCAACTTTTTAACCAATGGGATTTTATGGACTTTTTTAAGTAGACAATAAAAAGGCGAGAAAAGCTATTGACAATGTGCGCGTCATTTTGAATAAAATTCACTTATCTTTGTTCGCGGCAAGTTTACGGCGTCTTTTCCCCTCATTTATTCCCGACATTTGACCATTTTGGGGTCTTGTTATTGTAAAAAGCAAATTGACGTCAGTTTTTTATGCGTCTGTTCTCTTATTGATGATAAATTTCGTCATAACATTGTCAAAGTTTAATGCGGAACCATTCGCCTCCGGCTCGTGGTTTCACAGCCACTTTGACAATGTTATGACGTAATTTATCATCAATAAGAGGACAGACGCATAAAAGACTGACGTCAATTTATTAAGTCTATTTTATTTTCGCAGTGTAAAATTTCATTGTGTTAAAGAAACACACATGATGTCAGTAGCCTTTTGGCGTTGGTGAAAATTGTTGCAGCATCTCGGCACAAACGACAACGAAAGAAATATTTGTCAAGATTTGTTGACAATTGAAAACACCGACTCAAATTTGAATGTGCACGCGCTGCACTATGCAAATTAGCTACTTGTACGCGTCAGATTTTCCTTTCGAAAACTTTTGCAAACTCGCCAAACAAACAGAAACAATAAGAAACTATTCAAAACGCGGTTTGGTTATGATTAAGCATTGTTTGGGAAACTCACAAATTAACTCGATACCAGAGTAAAGAGTTTTCCTACATAACTTTTCTTTACAGAACAAACGCAAAAGCAGTTACGCGTACAACTAGCGCGAGCAGATAATTATTCATTCACGGCGCGAAATTGAAGTCTTGTTTTCGACCTTGAAAAACTCACCTTTTCCATTAGCTCAGAGCATAAAACTTTATGTAAGACCCCTGGTTCTTATTTCCTGTCATCGCTGTGAAAAATCTGCAAGAGAATCTCGCAACTCTCGCCATTTGATCACGCAACGTCAGGCAACGTGACAACATCCACGCGAGAGCCCCCGACATGTGCGTGGATCCGCGCGGATATATGTCGTCATGGTGGCGCAATTTGTTCTAAAAATAGAAAAATTGTCCCACATCATAGGTGCGCGCGGATCCCAAGACTTACGGTCTCCGTCCCCGATTATGGCTCCTGCTTATGATAGCAACGATATGTGGTCTAAATATAGTCAAAAATAAAACCAAAGTTCAGGTTTTATGCCATTGTAGAGTGTTACGTTTTTAAAACATGATTCTCCAGTTTATCTGTCTATCCGTCTGCCTATCTGTCCGTCTTTCGTCCTCCTGCATGTCTTGTTCGCGAAGCCGTTAATTCGCGAAATTTCCTCTTTAATTTCTTTGCTTCCTGTGTTACACTCTTTGGCAAGTCTGCTGAACAGTGGCTAAGGCTTTCGCAGTCGTCTGCGAGGCCAAAGAGGTCGTTGATTTCAGACATAAAAGCAGTACTACCGCGGAAGATCTGAGTACCATTTCTAAAAAATAACCTTGGACACAAGGTCTACATGGGGATTAACTCTCTCCCCTTGATCATCTGTCGAAGCTCCGGTGAGAATTAACTGAGATGTCAAGAACCAAGCTGTCGGAAAATGATTTGACACTGGTTTTCGAAAACAATGTGACGCCACCAAACTTAACGTCGTTTTCTAATATATTTAGCCAGAACCATTGGCCTTCACACATAAAAATGAGGCTTTACGTACCGGTTGTGACCTAGTATTCGGGCCTCAAACAAACAACTGATGGAGGTAGAAATAAGAACATTTCATAATAATGAGATGCAATGGTTCATCGCGGGGTGATGTGTATAGGTAATCATACGGTTTCGAGTTCAATTTGGAATTAATTTGCACGAGTGAGTTTTTCAAAAAGTTGAAATTTCACTAGCCGCCTCGGCGAGTGCAATTTCAGCTTTTTGAAAAATTCACAAGTGCAAATTAATTCCAAATTGAAAGATAAAAACCGTATGATTACTTATTAATGTAAATATAAACATGAAAAAATTTGCGCGGAGCAAATAGCTGAAGACCTTTCTTGAAGCCATTTTTTCGCATTCGATAAAACTTTTTTCAAAGTTTCCATACAAAACTTTCGTCATCATTTTACGTAATATCATTGGCTTGGAAAATTTCCTATTGTCTTTCAGCCAATCATAATCCAGAATTACGATGTGTATTTTGCACTGGTGTTACACTTGAACTGCACTGCTCTCAGCCAATCAGAATCGAATAATTTTTTCATGTGTATTATTATAACGTTAACACTGCAGTACCTCCGAGCAGTACCCCCTGGTAAACAGGGAACCCTGTGGTGCTAGGATCTCGGAGTAGCAAACTAAGGGCCCCAGAGCTGCGGCGCGTAGGGCTCCCTGAACCTGCAAATGCCCCAGCGCCTAGTACCCTTGCCCCAGTCAAAGGGAAGTCGCCAAGGATTGAACCCTGCGAAAAATCCCCACCAATGGGTCACCTCCCCACCCCAACCCCCAACAGCCGGGAAAACATTCAAATTTATATCTTCTCTTTCCAACCAGCTACCCGGCAGGTAGGTGAAAAGCGCGCTTGTGGACGTACCACCCAACTTTATTTCAAGGCTCTAGCTTTTCCTTCAATTTGTCTATTGCTTAGATGGGTCGGCTCTTGCAATAAATAGACAGTTACAATGTAACTGATAACTTAAAAAAAGATTTTTTTTATTTTAAGCACTGCTCTGCTCTCGAACTCGATGCCATTGGCGGATGACTTGTATGTAATTATGTTATTTTACACGCAAGTAGTTATCAGTATTATGGACGGGTTAGGTTTGTATAATTTATCAGTCGGCAAAAGCGATTAGGATAGATGGAATTTTTCGTCACCTTATAAGGCAACTGTTCGTACGATAGGGTCAGATAAAAGTTCGATTGAACTCATGTACGAAAAACTTCTGACGAGGTGAGATCTCTTTAGAATGATAGAGTTTTTAATCTGACGTTATACAAGGAACATAATTAAAGAATTTAATTTCCCTAGGAAGTAGCGTTGAAAAAAGAAAATTAAATTGCCATCTGAGCGAAATCGTGTGCCTCGGCATGTTTAAAGGTAGCAAGCCAAATTATTATTTTAGATACAGCACTTATTGTCTGACCAAACGTATTTAAAATGTTGAGTTAATTATTGCAAACTGAAAGCACATAATATATAAAGGTCATTTTTACGCATATTTTTTAATAAATTGATCCCATTTTAATGATTTCTTGCGAAATTGTGGAGCGAAATGACTCTCTTGAAACGTGCGAACAATTACTGAAGAATCTCCGCCAGTATACAGATGTTCTAAACGAACACGGAGTCAGCGGTTGCCCAGGTTACGAATTGTTTTGAAAATCCAAGAAATATATTTTGACTTTCAAGTAATGGGGAAAATTCCAACCTTTTGTTTTGGTTTCCCATCCGCGTAATTTCCCGGCTGTTCAAGATAAAACGAAATTTTAACATGTTTTTCGGCAATGTTTTCATCGATTTTTGCCCATCTTCCGACCGAGTGCTTCATGGGGGTGAAAAGAAAAGAGGAAAAAATGCGGATAATTTTTTTGCGGTAGTTAAATTATTCTTGAATTATTTATCGGTCACAGCACAATGTTGTCTTGGTACTGCCGGTTACCTGAATAATTTATACTAAAAGCTTTATTCATTAACAATGAGCTTGGCTCTTTAAAACTCTGTTGCATCGGTCTCTAAATTGGTTCATGGACTGCATAGGGTTTTAATAAAATTTCAGCGTCTATATCTCAATGATACAATTTCAAATGCTTTATTTTTGCGTTAAGTGTTTACGAATATGGTAACGTTGTGAAAAATATCTCATTTTTCACTGGTTTTCTACCGAAACGGAGTGAAGTGTGAGATAAATTGAAATCATGAGTATTTTACGTGCTCGTTTCACGTAATTGAGATAACGAAGGCACTTGCTTCAGATTGTTTCCTGTAAATGAACAGGTAAACGTCAATGAAATGTTAAAAGTAATCACATTTTGTAGCTATATTGTTACGATGTTGCGAAGTTCAGAAGTTTCCGGCAATATCCAGACGTTTTGACGTCATCACAATATTACCCGCCAAAAAGCGTAATTTAAAAGAAGCAATCTGATTGGTCGAAGCGCAAACGAGGAATCCCACAATGCTGCATTCGTAAACGAATCCACTTGGCGGCCATTTTGTATTGGAAAGGCGACTGCAAATATCTAATGAGATTCATATTCGAGTGAAATCGGTCAAGCAGCGAAGCGCATTTACCTGTCCTGTCCATTTCGCTGGTATTGAAAGTCTTCAACAATGGCTTCAACGCACCGAGTTAGCTGATCGATCGGCGGAAATATTAGCATTTTATGGCTTGAAGCTAGAACGACATTTTGACACAAGCGAGTTTTTACGTCCACGCAATTTTCTTGGATACGCGATGACAGTTTTCCTCTAGCTTTCACCGGCGAGAAATCGAATATGAATGAACTAGTCTACCGCTGTCTTGCATGGTTATGTAGCAGATCGGCCTTCGTTCTTGGAAAATTGTATTTATAGCCAACTATTCAAGAACATGGAGGACGAAACGTCGGTTCGCGTGGCTCTAAGGTGAGAATTTTACATTGAAAAAATGGTTGAAGAAAATTTCTCGAAATGCATCAACAGTTTATTACTAGATCAAATGATGTGGACACCCTGCCAAGCGTTCTGTAGCGTGGTTGTTTATTCATTCGTGCCTTTTTATGTGTTCTTGTTGGCAGGATTCGTCCTCAAAGCGCTGCCGAGCGAATTGATATGTGTCGAGTTTGTACTTGTGTTACCCCTGGACATCCTCAAGTCGTACTTGGAAAAGACAAAGCCTTCACGTTCGATCATGTGTTTGATATGGAAAGCAAACAGTTTGTGATCTATGAGCAGTGTCTCAGAGGACTCGTTGAAGGGTGAGTTAACTAAAACTTCGTTTTAAGAATTTTTATTTATTTCGTCGCCTTCAGTAATGTCTGCCATCTGCGGTTGTTATTGTACATTCAAACCCCGGCCGATATGACATCTACGAGTGCCAAAATCTGTAGTCATCGCGTATAAAAACAGCCTAAATATGTTTTCGTGATTGCTGAAACGAGTTAAGCTAAGCATTGTTTTTGTTCATTGCAGATGTCTAGATGGCTACAATGCGACAGTTCTGGCTTATGGTCAGGTAAAATTAATGGCTTGCACCTTAGTTCGGCGAAATAGAAATTTGCATGTGCTTTAATGAACATACAAACCCTTGTTCCATGCTGTTGCCCTGGCATTTGAACACAAAGTGGTTTAAATGAAAATGGTTTCCGGTGGTAACTCTTTTTTTTAAATCCAAGCCTTTAAATGTGTTTACTTACCACGGTACTTTTGTTTTTTTATTTTCCATGGAAAACCGATATCTCGATAGCTTCTGTTGTGTACTCAAAACAGTGTTGCTGGAATAATATCAAGAGACAGATTTATAGCTATGCTTTTATGCGCTGATCGTAAAATTGTGTTTTGTGCAAGAAATTTCCATGCAATCTGCCTGTATTTATTGTGATTATTGTACATTCTGTGCGTCTGAGCTTTTAATCAACCACCTATCTCTAAGCTTGCCTATTTTTATCTCTCTGTAATCGAAGAATAATATTGATCGTATTAGGTTTTGACGAGTCGACATCAACACGAAACTTCACAAGTAACGATTATCCGCTACTTGCCCTGCCGAGAAAAATCAATTTTCATTCGGTTTATTTTTTCCGTGAATTAGAAATTAAATATAATTACAAAAGCGAGGTATCTTAATATGCTTACCACAAGATTTCTGCATCAAGATGAACGATCTTAAAAATATTATTGGATACATTTGTTGAGCTGTGTTTTATATTAGACATTGATATTTCGATTGACAATTCGTTGAAGGAATTACTTTTTAGAACAGCCGAGCATGTGTGAAATCTTATGGAAATTTTTGTTCCAGTTTGGCTGGTAATTTTTTTTTTGCCATAATTTCTGTTTTGTTATATTTGCAATGTTAATTTATTGCAACTATCCTAATTAATCTGTTACTGTTCTCAGAATCACACACTTCATTGTGAATTTTTTCCTAATACTAGCCACAGCATATCGCACTTGGCGTAATATCAGTGAGAGTGTATTTTTGGTTGAAAATTGATGCTAGAACATGTCAAGAGAGTCTTTAAAATAGCTATTTACATGTTATAAAACCAGTGCTAAAACACGTTTCTTTCTACCATCACGCAATGAACAGAGATCATGAAACAACAGAGCAGTAATATTGTATTCCCTTCTCAGTTACAGTCCATCTATGTTTCCTGGGCCCTCATTTACAGGAAATCCTTTTGTAGTGATAAATTTCTCATGTAATTGTTTATGTAGCTATTTTTAGATCAAATACTGAATGAAAAATGCATAATATTGATCGTTTTCCCTGTCATGTTTTTCTAGAGTTTTTTTTGAAATGAATTTGAAAATTACATGCAACTTGGAAACCCACATACTTTTAAATGTGTATTTTTATATTAAATCACCTTTAAAGTGGTTTTTGCTTGGTTTCACTTGTGTTACACAAAAATTGCTAATTTGCATAACAAATTAACAGGCTGCAAGAAAAAACAATTTAAATTGGAAACCACTTTTTGTGAAATGCATTTGGTAAGTTGAAATTGTCTTACAATGATTTGAAATTTCGTTATGGTTTAGAAACAAAATTTTGGCATTGTCAGATGTCCATGCAAGTTAAGAATTACATGTGATTTGTACCATAACCTCTAATTTTGTGGAATTTTATGGAAATTTGTTTCTTTGGGCCATGTTGACTCAAGTTAATTGTGCAGAAAATTAGTCATGACTTACTCATGCCTGTTCTGCCAAGTCAAAGACATAAAGCTTGTAAATATCTTTATAGTTAGGACATGTGTAATTGTTGTGCTCACACACCTATTGGCTCAGTGTCATGAATTTCTGGTGTAAAATGTAACATTTTATAGCATTTCCACGTGAACATTTATTTGTATTGTAATAGATGAATGGCTCTTAAGACTTATATGCGTCAAATTTATCGTGGTAACACTCATGGCCAGTAATGTTGTCACTGGGTCGTTAAAAATAGCTATTTCACCAATTTTCATTCTTAATTTTTGTATATTATGTGGAGAAAATTGAGGCACAGATATGATAATAACCACTTGGTAGTTGAGCACAAGGAATATACTGGGGAATACTGGCCTGAGGTTGTGGCAGTATAGACTGAGCTCAGCAAGGTCCATACAAAAATTACCAAGGGCCAGTATTCTTCACTATGGCTTGAAACAAACTAGGTTAGTAAATAGTTTATTATATGGCAAAAAAAGTTCATGGCTTATGGCTGTTTCCATGGAAATAGTTCATATGGCATGATCCCCACCAAAATAAGACCAATCAGAATGCTCGGATTTACCTCAATACTACCTTGCCATGTAATAATTATTTATTTTTAATGCTCAATACTGTACCTTGCATTTGAATGGTAAGCCTTTTTATTATATGGCTAGCTACGTGGGCGGGTAAGATGAATCAAATCCTGCACTGGGATTGGCTACCCGAGTGGGCAAGATGGAGCTATCTTGCTCATTTGGAACTACCCACCGTGTCTCGCAAGAAAAATTTCTCCAAAAGCCACATAAATCCTTTATTGACCAAGCTTGTTTGGTCAAGATGGCTGGATATTGGCCTTGTTCTTTTTTTGTGAGTTTATGGACCTCGACTCTGTCTCAGTCCATAAACACACACAAAAAGAACTTGGCCAATATCCAGCCATCTTGACCTCGCACTTGGTCAATAACCCATACAGGTTCACCCAAGTTAGGACTCAAACATTTTCAACCAAAAAATAATATAAAAAGAGAAATCGTTCTTCTGTAGCCATCTGTGAAGTTATACATGCAAGTGTAGTTGCATGGATGGGAAGCGGAAAAAAAATGGCTGCCTGAGAACTAGACTTTGTTTGATTTTTCCAGCTTAAAATCCATGTCTGGTGAGCTCTTTCTCTTTCATACAACCCCAATTTTTTGCCTGCCCTCAAACTGCTCTTTGTTCACCGGAAATCTTAGCTACAATGACCATCCTTGCATAATACAGAATGTATCATATACCTCTGAGATTTAAAAATGTTAATCTTTTAGACCACAATCTGAGACAGATGATAGAACTTCTGTCAGTATTTTGTATTTTACCACAATGAACAAAAGTAACCTTATTCACGGCAATGTTAATCTTGACTTGTAGACGGGATCAGGCAAGACTTACACAATGGGTACTGGCTTTGACATTGCTACGTCACCAGAAGAGGAGGGTATCATTCCCAGAGCAGTAGCACATTTGTTTGAGGGAATAGACCGAAGGAAACATGATGCCAAAGAGAGAAATGAACCACAGCCTGATTTTAAAATCACAGTGCAGTTCATGGAGGTACAGTACATGCTAAAAAAATCACAAATATTTCATTGGGGTTGAACTGCTCTTGAGTAAGAGGAAAAATCAATTTGGTGATAATTCTATTTTACCAATTTAGTACTAAGTTTGATTAGTAATTAGCAACTGGACCTCTTGTCGTACAATTCAAGGAGTAATTAGGTAAGTAATCTCAAAATTGGTTGAGTGCATAGCACGAGGCCGATTTGAAATTACGAGCATATTTACTCCCTGAATTTTGCGAATAATAATTTGTATCAATAACAAAATTTCGAATTTTTTCAGTCTTTTGAGAACCTCTTTTGAGTGAAAAAGTGAGTAGTGCCTCCCATAACTGTAGGAAATACATGTATTATGAAAAAAGCCATTGAAGAGCAAGTAATTGGCATACAAATGGCAAAATTATCCAGTGACAGGTATTCAATTACAACTTGACACCCACATAATATTATTGTGTGTTGATTATATGACAAATAGGCGTGCAGAGAACTAATCATGATCAAGAATTTTGTCATGCAGCTGTAGATATGATTAGTAATGGTATACGCTGTAGATATATTCAGAGCAATTTCTATTGAACTGAGTTAATTTACCTGTGTGGTTACTATTTTTCAGCTTTATAATGAAGAACTTATGGATCTGTTTGATTTGGACAATAATAGGGTAAGATATATTGGATGTGAAGGTTATTTTTAATACAGTCAAACCTCCCATATGCGACCACCCAAAATGTCAAGCCTAGGTGGTCGCTTATGGGAGGCGGTTACTTACATTATTTAAGAACATAGCCCATATTGGGCCAAAATTTTTCCTCATTAGCATATTGTAACCGCAGAGACTTACGATGCAGTTAAATGCAATTTAAGGGAGTTAACAACAAAGAGCGCCAGTGTTGTCTGGAGTCAGCGGCGTTTCATACATGGGCATGCGCCAGATCCCATGTGCTCTTTGACTGAAGTGTGTTTAGCGTTACAGGCGCTAGCGTGTTATTTGCGTGGCAGTTCATGGGACCTCATCTTCAAGGCTTCCTCCCTCCCCCCCATTTCCCTCCCTCTTTTCCACTGTTCACACAGTGTGACGGGTGCCTGCTCTCCCTTCTGCGTGGGGGCTCATGGCTGGCTTGCCAGGATTTGCCAGCCATGGGAGCAGTCTCCATCTAGGAGCTGGCTGCCAATAGTGGAAGCTCCTGGATATCACAGGCACCCAGCCTCCATTTTGCGATGCAGTTGTTAACTAGGTTTTAAATGTATTATTCATGTGAAAAGCTAATTTCAAGGTTCCAAATATAGTGATTTGTAATATTAGTAATTGGACTGTGTGGAGTACAATTCAGGGAGTAATCGTGCGAGTAATTTCAGAATTGGACAAGCACGATTACACGCACAATTATTACAAGCACAATTACTATCTGAATTGTATGACACAAGGTTCAATTACTAATTAATCGTATCTATAACAAATTTTGGAATCAAAAATGTCTTTTGAGAACTTCTTTTGAGCAAAAACAGATGTAGCGTGTTTCAGAAGTTTTGAAAACTGTAGGAGACATTGAAAAGAGAGCCATTAAAGCGCACGCAATTGACATGCAAATCACATGGGTATCCAATCACCGGACGTGTCCAATATTATTAAAAAAGTTCAAATTGGATACCTTTAATAGGACACCCACATGATCGCTCACCGATTACGTGGCAAATAGGCATGTAGAGAACCAATCACGATCAAGAATTTTGTTATAGATACGATTAGACTTTGGTACATGTATTTGGGAAAACTGGTCGCTGAGGAGAGGTGGTCACTTACAAAAGCTGGTTGCAACCAGAGGTTTGACTGGAACTACTTTGTTGTACATGTACAATTAAACCTTACAGTTGCCAAGTGAACTTTACTTGTTCCATACTAATAAGATTATATTAATTTTATTTAATTATCTTTCTACTGTGCATGTGTAAGTGTTTTTACCCTGCTGACTTAAAATGCATCAATTACAATTATTATTTTAAAATGATGATGAAAACTGAGGTGTGTGAACCTGGCAGTGGATGATGTGAGCTAGGCCAGACAAAGCCATGTGACCTTACACACTTCAGCCACACGATTGAAAAATCGTTTGCCCAATAAAGGTGGTGTGATTAATAACTTATTTAATAATACAATATTATTGACTGATCATGAGGTACATGTAGGGCAACATGAAACTATATGACTATCAGCCATAGTATAGTATGTCATGGACTTTCGTGTACCTGCATCAGTACATACAGTACAGCAGTACAGTGCTTATGTCAAAACTGTGAGCTGAATAGTGACTCGTCTGGGCCCAGTTGTTCAAGGGTGGATAACACTATCCACTGGACAAATCACTATCTGTGGATCGTATGTGTTGACAAAACAAACTATGCTATCCACTGGATAATGATTTTATCAGTGGATAGCATTATTACACCCTTTGAAAAACTGGAGCCTGACTTTTTAACTTGCAATCCATCAAATAAACTTGCATTGTATGTAGACAGTTGGGTTGTAATATTAGTAATTGTTACAAATGTACAATTATGTTGGCCAGGGTATCTTGACAAGATTTATCTTTAATAAGTATCTACATCCTAATTATTGATTATTGATTGACTGCCATGTAATACTGCAACCACTTTCCAGCTCTCATGTGTCTGCTGTGGTTGTTTTAAGTTGTGTTATATTTGTTTGTGTTGTAGGGTCGTAAGAGCAATGTCAAAATTCACGAAGATGCAAATGGCATCATCTATACCATGGGTGTGACAATGAAGCCAGTGAACTCAGCACAAGATGTAAGAAATAGCCATATTTTTGTATTCTTTTATTCTTAATTTTAATGCCCAGTTCTTTAGACTATGTTGGAGTACATGTGATTGGTAAAGGAACATTCTCTAGTGACTGTATGGTGCTGTTGTGTATTTTTTGTTGTCATGAACTAATAATATAATTATAATTATTATTTTGTGAAATTGTTTTTTTTTTTTTTGACAAAGGGGTTAACTTTCTGCACACTGTCTCAGAGTGTATAATACTTTACTTGTACAAGCATCTGTCATGGAAAATTACAGAGGTTTTCTTAAAAAGCGTATTAAGCAAGTAAACTAATGAATGGGAATTTCCAGCATTTTTGTTCTGACATGAAAACATGAGTACCTTTAGAGGTATTTCAGAATTCCCAATGCAAAAGGAAACACTGAACACCTGAAAACACGAGCACCTTTAGAGGTATTCCAGAATTCCCAATGCAAAAGGAAACACTTATTATAAGAATTTTGGAGCTTTTTGAAGTACCTTCAGGATTGTACCCATACATGTGCAATAAGTCAAGTGCTCTCTTTTTTGTTAATAAATTTATTCTGATATAGTGAATTATTAATATTGCCTTTTAAATGTACACAGTAAAAGTTTTTGTTCTGGAGATGATTTTTCTGTCAGTTACCCGGGCATACTCAGAAAGCAAGGAAATTCTGAGTTTTCCAGATATGAGTCGAACCTTAAACCTCCTGGAAACAAGTTGAGATAAAGATGCTTTGTCACTTAGCTACAGGAGACTCCATCATGAACAATAATTCTACTTTTTGACTAGCGATGTATGAGTGTCCATAATTATTAATAGCAGTGTTTAGTGTTGTTCATATATGCCCTATTAGCATTACACAGTAAATTGGTATATGTGTGTCAATATGATTTGATTAATTGTCGTTATATCGATTTTTTTGTTTTAAAGTCATTCAGAATGGGTGGCAAATCTTAGCTTGATAGATTTAAACTCGTCTGTAAATTTTTATTTTGTTGACCAGTGCAAATGTATACTATGTCTTACTAGAAAATGCCCTCTGGGCATGTGAATATTAATTTAATAACACCCTGCAGTTTGTGTTTATAATTTGCTCCTACCTCTGGTGGGAACCTGTGATT